>NC_092267.1:13066787-13366787 GCF_036320965.1 Panulirus ornatus | reverse complement strand
GCTGATCTCTAAACTCCCCTTTACAAGGTCCAACGTGGCTAATCAATAAGACAACCATTCCATAACGATAATGAGGGTATGACTCGGAGTGTACAAGAGGCAGGAAGGCAAGACTTTCCACGAGACAGAAGAGCTATCAATGGGGAATTCTAACTATAAGAAGATAGACTGATAAAACTTTGAACTGCATGATAATTAGACAAATATTCTGCAATGAAAGGCTCTGTTTTACTGAAAACACATTCTATCAAAATCCTTGTCGAACAGAAAATATTTTTCCACAAGAACACTCCCAAACACATTGGTGACAGTCCTTGGGAGAGAAAGGACCAATAGCCTGGCCCAGATAGAGAATGGAAGATACAAAATTAAAAAAGAGGGAGGGAACAGGGTGCATCTTGCGAGACAATGGGTCTGAAAAATGCACCCCGTGAGGCAATGGGTCTAAAAAATCTCTAAAAGTTGTGAAACAGCCAGAAAACATGGCTCTAATTATCATAAAGAATCCAAAGGTAGTTAACTTGACATTCTGGCAATTACATTGCATCCACTGAAAAACATATATCAGCCTAACACCACAGAAAACATAACCCAAAATTAAAGAAGAAATAGGAGACAAGGATGATATATAAAGAAGTGAATAATGATCCATCCACAATCAGCTATAAATATTCTTGTTTCCCAGCTTCCTCAACAAACATATTCCAGTTTCATCACTCTTATTAAGCCTCAAAGGTAAAAAATATAAACCACACACAAATGGACATTTGACAACCAATGGACACTTAGGTGAAAGTAGAGATGACTCCAAAAGGTATGCACAAGTTAAATTCATAAGCTACATACATTCCCTTGAGGAATCATGTCATACACAAGAAAAAATAGGAAGCTGAGGTATTACAAGCCCTTTGGCAACCCTAGGTTAACCAAAACAGCATCTCCTGGGATATGAATATTACCATGGGTGAGAAAGGTGCTCTTCAATCATTTATCTATTCAGCAGCATACCTGTAAATTTGTTTCAGCTGTATGGTACAGTACTTGGGAGCTTTTTGAAGTACACTGTTATTCCACATATGACAGCTGAACAGCAATGTATTTGAAGGTCAACAGGGTTCATAATGCTGGTCTCAGAGGCAGAGGGAAAGCCTACCCCTCAAGGTGTAGGGGTACCCAGGCTCTGGGCTTACTTACCCCAATAGAGTGCCAGGCTCTATATCTTTATTCTGCACTCAATAAAATGTTGCGAACCTAACCAAAGACTCCAGTGATATCGGTGCTCCTGAATTAGGTCATCAGTACCAAACACTAGTCAAGACATAGACATCAATCTGAGAATAATTCATAGCTTGATAAATATCTACTGACCTGGAATTATGAAATCAAAGTTTCAAAGCAACTTCGTGATAACTTTCAGTCCGAAGAACATATTCTCAACATTCCTCACAACTTTGTGTTAATCATGTCTCACACCTTGAGTCTTAATCATTCCTTACAACTTAGTCTCTGTCATTTCCCACAAGTTGGTCACAGTCACTCCCCATGACTGGATCACAGTTCTTCCTCACAACTTAGCCTCAATCATTCCTCGCAAACTTTGTCTTAATCATCTACCACAATTTGGTTTTAATCATTCCTCACAACTTTGTCTCAGTCATTTCCCACAAGCTGGTCACAATCACTCCCCATAACTGGGGCTAAGTCCTTACTCACAACCTAGGTACAATCATCACCTGAAATACTAGATGCAATTTTCCAGACAACTTGATCTTGATCAGCACCTGAAACTCAAGATGCCATAATTAAGATAAGAACAAGCAGAAGTGTAACTGCTCTTGATGTGTGATTTCACCAAGATGCAGGACTGTGAAGTTCCAAATCCCATCCCAGAATTTAACAAACAGAATACAGTGAGAAATGTGTGCAAGAGATTTATGTAGCTAATCAGCTTTTACCATAAAGATTTTTTTTCATACTTATCATCACTTCCTGCATATGCAAGGTAGTGCTAGAAACAGGTGAAGAAGGCCACATTGGCTCACATCCCTTCTCTAGCTGCCATGTACAATGCAACAAAACCAAAGCTCCCTAACCAAAACCAAGCCCCACTCACCTTTCCATGGTTTACCCTACGCACTTCACATGGTCTCGTTCACTCCACTGACAGCACATCGAACCCTGTATACCACATTGTCTTCGTTCACTCTATCCCATGCACACAAGTAGCAAAGCTTTGCTCCCCTCTGCATTACCCCAACCAAATAGACCTTCTGAGGTCAAGGCACAGATGTGTTGTTCAAACACACCTCCAGCTGAGTACCTTCCCTATACTTATGAACAAGTAGACACCTTCATATGTAAACAAAACACACGTGGTCATTTACCAACTGTCTCCATAGATACTGTCACAGTCTCCATGGACATTAGAACTGTCTCCATAGATAATGGCTCAGTCTTCAAGGACACTACCCTGCATTACCCCAACATGAGCTTTCTAAGGCAAGGCTGCATATATGAAGTTCAAGCAAACCTCTATTTTCCCTGTAATAAAGAACAACCAGATATCTTCATATGAAAACCAAACACCTGCAGTCATATATTGATTGTCTATTCAGACATTATCACTGTCTCTGCAGACACTGGAACTGTCTCTACAGACACTGCCACTGTCTTTGTTGAAATGAACTGTCTCCATATACACTTGGACAGTCTCTGTAGACACTATCAGCATCTCCACTGACATTGGTACTGTCTCCACATACATTAGCAATGTCTCGATAGACAATACCACTATCGATATAGACACTACCACTGCGTCCATACATGCACTGGCATTGTCTCAAAAGGCACCAGCATTATCTATGTAGATACTAGCACTGTCACTATAGACACCAGCACTGTCTCTGTAATCAGTGGCAATGTATCAGCAGACACTTGCATTGTCACTGTTGTCACTGCATTGTCTCAACAGATACTGCATATTCTAGCAACATCTCACCAGAAACTAACACCACTTAGCAGGCACTAGGGCTGTCTCAGCAGACACTAGCATTGCCTCAGCAGACACTACCACTGTCTCAAGACTTTACCTCTGTCTCAAAAGACACTACCATTGACTCAGTAGGCACTACCACTGCCTCAGTAGACACTACCCTTGTCTCAGTAGACAAATACATTTCACTTTTGTTAGGTTCACTTGCTGACAAAACTCACCTCGCTTGCACCCATCCTATTTGCCACAACCTGAGTCTGCAACAGCTCTTCATTTGGCACGAACCTTGTAGGGAATACTTCAACCATGGATGGCAGACGAACATGTCGCAGTTCCTATTGAAATTTGAAAGATATCTGTTAATGGCATAAGATTCTTTAGAATGATGAACACAGTCTGAGCTGAGATAAAGTAACCTGGTCAAAGGTAGAGAGAAGATAAACAAACTTCAAAGCAGCAAGAGACAGAGGTGAGAAGTAATAATTTCATGGTTAAAAACATGGTTATATTAATGGAAAGAAAGTGAGTAGCCAAGTTGACAGGGTGCCATGTAAGCAGATACATCAAGGCTTCCATAACCCACTTAGATATCTGGTACACTATGTATGAAAAATAAAGACAGAGTTTAGGTCAAGCAGGTGGAAAATTTGGCACAAAAATAAATGATCATAAAGAAATACATACTATGTGCAGGCAGATTATATATTTGAGTACACAGAAGGGGAGGTAGGGAAGAAAGAATTCTACCTCCATATTTCCTGCATGTCATAGAAGGTGAATAAAGGGCACAGGAGTAGGGGGTTGGAAACACTCCCCATCTTCTATCTCAATTTCTAAAAGAGGGAACAGTGGAAGGAGTCATGTGGGGAGAGCTCATTCTCCTCGAAGGCTCAGATTGGGGGTGTTTGAATGTGTGTGGATGTAACCAAGAATGAGAAGAGAGGGGATAGGTATGGAAGTATGCTGAAGTAAGAAACCTGGATGTTCTGGCTCTGAATGAAACAAAGCTCAAGAGTAAAGGAGAAGAATGATCTGGAAATGTCTTAGGAGTAAAGTTAAGGGTTGGTGAGAGGACAAGAACTAAGGAAGGCATAGCACTACTCCTGAAGCAGGAGTTGTGGGAGTGTGTGATAAAGTGTAAGGAAGTAAATTCTAGATTGATGTAAGTAGAACTGAAAGAGGATGGTGTGGGATGGGTGACTATTTGTTTATGCAACTGGCACTGAGAAGAAAGATTATGAGAGGCAAGCATTTTGGGAGCAGCCGAGTGTGCATGTCAGCAGTTTTGGTGTATGAGAATGGGTATTAGTGATGGGTGATTTGAGTGTGAAGGTAAGTAATGTGGCAGTTGAGGGTATAAATGAGGCACATGGGGTATTTAGTCTCTTATTAGTGGAAATGGTGGTGAGCTTGTGGAGTTGTGTGCTAATAAAAGATTAGTGACGGGCAATGGTTTAAAAAAAGGGATATACACAATTATACATGTGTTTACATATGTTTACATGAGAAAGACAGACAACAGAAGGCCTGATTGGCCCACAACTGGGTTGTTAAAAAAAAAAAAATTCAACTTGATACGAAAATGTAATTCCTCTCAGCAGTTTTTCAAGCTGCTGCACATTAGCCTTCTACTGTCCCCATTACCGCTGTCGTTTATGCAGTTTATTTCTGGCATTTTTCTTAGTGTATACCTCAATTTATGAGATATTCATCTAAATGATTTTTGAAGGAATCTATAGTCTTAGCATTCACTACGTCTGACGGTAACTTATTCCAGTGCTCAACTCACCTAAAGGAAAAGAAGCTTTTTCCCATGTCCATACCACATGTTTTAGCTTTGAATTTCATTCCATTTGTCCTGGTAACCTTATTTTCTTGTATTTTGAAAAGATGTTCATGATCTACATTATCAAACTTGTTCAGAATTTTGAACATTTGGAATAAGTTGCCGCAAAGTCTACATTTTTTTTTAAGAAGAGATCCAATCATTTTAGCCTCTCTTCATATGCCAGATCTCTAAGGGATGAAATCAATTTGTCATGCGTCTTTGTATGTGCTCTTTTTTCCCCATCTTTTTTACAGTTTGAGGAATAAAACTGGACTGCATACTCAAGGTGTGGTCTTACTAGAGAATTATTAAGTGTGAGAATTGTTTCTGGTGTCTTGTAATCTATGCTCCTGGCTATGAAACCTTTTCTGGTGTCTTGTAATCTACGTTCCTGACTATAAAGCCTAACATTTGATTGCATTTTTCACTTGCTCCATGACACTGTTTACTGTGATTCAGATTGTTGCTAATGACAACTCCACGTTCTTTTCTTCATTTAGTGTAGTTAGTTTCTGAATAGTTTGTAGTCATAACATATATTTTTGTCTCCAAAGTGCATAACTTTACACGTAAGTACATTAAATTTCATTTGCCATTTGCCTGACCAATTTGCAAGAAAGTCACGATCTCTGAATCATTTTACAGTCCCACCAGTTTACACATCTACATCCTAGTTAAGGCAGAGACTTGTTACATTTTTTCACTTAATGTTACAGTGACACTCTTCCAGTCTCGAGGAACTTCCCATACAAAAATAAATTTAACGAAAAGATCAGTAAAGAACCAAAACATCTCATTTTCAGCTATTCTCAATATAAAATGAAATGTAAATGCACTCAGCTGGGATAATTCTAAATGATGAAAGTTGAGGGAGAAATGGTG
Source organism: Panulirus ornatus (assembly GCF_036320965.1). Taxonomy (NCBI): domain Eukaryota; kingdom Metazoa; phylum Arthropoda; class Malacostraca; order Decapoda; family Palinuridae; genus Panulirus; species Panulirus ornatus. The sequence goes on along the minus strand of NC_092267.1, from coordinate 13,361,085 downwards.
AGCCTTAGAAAAACAGTCTATAAGCAGTTGAAGAAAAAATATGAGTGAAAACATTAAGAAAAAGTGTGAGGGGTTAAAAAGCAAATCAGCTGTAACAAGGTACAATGAAGGATGTTTATGTTTACATAGTGAAGTATAACAGACAACTGGTAACATTCCCAAGTACTATTCTTTTTTTTTTTTTTATACTTTGTCGCTGTCTCCCGCGTTTGCGAGGTAGCGCAAGGAAACAGACGAAAGAAATGGCCCAACCCCCCCCCCCCCATACACATGTATATACATACGTCCACACACGCAAATATACATACCTACACAGCTTTCTATGGTTTACCCCAGACGCTTCACATGCCTTGATTCAATCCACTGACAGCACGTCAACCCAGGTATACCACATCGCTCCAATTCACTTTATTCCTTGCCCTCCTTTCACCCTCCTGCATGTTCAGGCCCCGATCACACAAAATCTTTTTCACTCCATCTTTCCACCTCCAATTTGGTCTCCCTCTTCCCCTTGCTCCCTCCACCTCCGACACATTTATCCTCTTGGTCAATCTTTCCTCACTCATCCTCTCCATGTGCCCAAACCACTTCAAAACACCCTCTTCTGCTCTCTCAACCACGCTCTTTTTATTTCCACACATCTCTCTTACCCTTACGTTACTCACTCGATCAAACCACCTCACACCACACATTGTCCTCAAACATCTCATTTCCAGCACATCCATCCTCCTGCGCACAACTCTATCCATAGCCCACACCTCGCAACCATACAACATTGTTGGAACCACTATTCCTTCAAACATACCCATTTTTGCTTTCCGAGATAATGTTCTCGACTTCCACACATTCTTCAAGGCCCCCAGAATTTTCGCCCCCTCCCCCACCCTATGATCCACTTCCGCTTCCATGGTTCCATCCGCTGACAGATCCACTCCCAGATATCTAAAACACTTCACTTCCTCCAGTTTTTCTCCATTCAAACTCACCTCCCAATTGACTTGACCCTCAACCCTACTGTACCTAATAACCTTGCTCTTATTCACATTTACTCTTAACTTTCTTCTTCCACACACTTTACCAAACTCAGTCACCAGCTTCTGCAGTTTCTCACATGAATCAGCCACCAGCGCTGTATCATCAGCGAACAACAACTGACTCACTTCCCAAGCTCTCTCATCCCCAACAGACTTCATACTTGCCCCTCTTTCCAAAACTCTTGCATTAACCTCCCTAACAACCCCATCCATAAACAAATTAAACAACCATGGAGACATCACACACCCCTGCCGCAAACCTACATTCACTGAGAACCAATCACTTTCCTCTCTTCCTACACGTACACATGCCTTACATCCTCGATAAAAACTTTTCACTGCTTCTAACAACTTGCCTCCCACACCATATATTCTTAATACCTTCCACAGAGCATCTCTATCAACTCTATCATATGCCTTCTCCAGATCCATAAATGCTACATACAAATCCATTTGCTTTTCTAAGTATTTCTCACATACATTCTTCAAAGCAAACACCTGATCCACACATCCTCTACCACTTCTGAAACCACACTGCTCTTCCCCAATCTGATGCTCTGTACATGCCTTCACCCTCTCAATCAATACCCTCCCATATAATTTACCAGGAATACTAAAAAAAAATTATACCTCTGTAATTTGAGCACTCACTCTTATCCCCTTTGCCTTTGTACAATGGCACTATGCACGCATTCCGCCAATCCTCAGGCACCTCACCATGAGTCATACATACATTAAATAACCTTACCAACCAGTCAACAATACAGTCACCCCCTTTTATAATAAATTCCACTGCAATACCATCCAAACCTGCTGCCTTGCCGACTTTCATCTTCCGCAAAGCTTTCACTACCTCTTCTCTGTTTACCAAATCATTTTCCCTAACCCTCTCACTTTGCACACCACCTCGACCAAAACACCCCAAGTAGTATACTATCGAAAATATAAAACTACTAGGTGCCACAAAGGCTTCCATTACCTTCTTACGAAGAATGGTGAAGGAGAGACTGTAGATAAAAAGGCTTTCATTCACTAAATCCTTGACTTGAGCGGCAAACTCCATTAAGTCCTTTGCGTCAGTGGTTCCTGCCACAATAATAATACACATCAGTAAATGATATGTGATATTTAGTTTATATTTCATTACATATAACTGGTTAAGTACATAAGTGATATATATATATATATATACATATAAATTATTTTTTATACTGTTCGCCATTTCCTGCATTAGCGAGATAGCATTAAGAACAGAGGACCGAGTTTGAAAGAATATCCTCACTTGGCCCCCCCTCTCTGTTCCTTCTTTTGGAAAATTAAAAATGAGAGGAGAGGATTTCCAGCCCCCCCCCCCCCCAGGGAATACAGGGGAAGTATATATATATATATATATATATATTATCCCTGGGGATAGGGGATTAAGAATACTTCCCACGTATTCCCTGCGTGTCGTAGAAGGCGACTAAAGGGGGAGGGAGCGGGGGGCTGGAAATCCTCCCCTCTCTTTTTTTTTTTTTTTTAATTTTCCAAAAGAAGGAACAGAGAATTGGGCCAGGTGAGGGTATTCCCTCAAAGGCCCAGTCCTCTGTTCTTAATGCTACCTCGCTAACGCGGGAAATGGCGAATAGTTTAAAAGAAAGAAAGAAAAAGATATATATATATATATATATATATATATATATATATATATATATATATATATATATATATATATATATATATTAGTGAGGTAGCGCAAGGAAACAGATGAGAGAATGGCCCACCCACATACACATGTATATACATACACGTCCACACACACACATATACATACCTATACATTTCAACGTATATATATATATATATATATATATATATATATATATATATATATATATATATATATATATATATACAGACATACATATATACACATGTACATAATTCATACATGCTGCCTTTATTCATTCTAGTCGCCACCCCGCCACACATGAAATGACAACCCCCTCCCCCCGCACGCGTGCGAGGTAGCACTAGGAAAAGACAACAAAGGCCACATTCGTTCACACTCAGTCTCTAGCTGTCATGTATAATGCACGGAAACTACAGCTCCCTTTCCACATCCAGGCCCCACAGAAATTTCCATGTTTACCCCAGACACTTCACATGCCCTGGTTCAATCCACTGGCAGCACGTTGACCCCAGTATACCACATCGTTCCAATTCACTCTATTCCTGGCACACCTTTCACCCTCCTGTATGTTCAGGCCCTAATTGCTCAAAATCTATTTCACTCTATCCTTCCACCTCCAATTTGGTCTCCCGCTTCTCCTTGTTCCCTCCATCTCTGACAAATATATCCTCTTTGTCAATCTTTCCTAAATCATTCTCTCCATATGTCTACACCACTTCAACACACCCTCTTCTGCTCTCTCAACCAAACTCTTTTTATTTCCACACATCTCTCTTACCCTTTCATTACTTACTCGATCAAACCACCTCACACCACGTATTGTCCTCAAACATTTCATTTCCAACATATCCACCCTCCTCTGTACAACCCTATCTATAGCCCATGCCTTACAACAATATTATTGGGGCTACTATTCCTTCAAACATACCCATATTTGACCTCCCAGATAATGTTCTCTCTTACTACACATTCTTCAGCACTCCCAGGACCTTCGCTCACACCCTTACCCTTCCACTGTTCCATTTGCTGCCACATCCACTCCCAGATATCTGAAACACTTCACTTACTTTTTTGTCATTTGATCAATTACTATATCAATATTTCCGAATTTCATCTCCCTCTGCCAGACCAACCTCAGGCCTGGGCCCTGACAATTTTGCCCTGGTATTACTGTTCTCTGTGGTTCTGCACATACCCCTACTTTAATAAAAATCAGTATAACTCTAAGTGAAAATCATATAGAATAGCTTTATTTTCACTTATTTTTTTCACTGAAGACTCGACTGTCTATTCTTGATGATACCTCTTTAATGTGGATAAGGCAAACTCGAGAAAGAGAAAAAAAAAAATTCAAAGCAGTTATTAATGCAACTAGTTCTATCCAAAGCGTCCATATTATCCGAGACAGTGAAAATCAAACTGAAATTACTAATCTGCTGTACATATAACAGAAGGCTGTGTCCCTGTGTACTAACTCATGAAGGCATCGGAGAGGTCCTTAGCTGCTTCGCGGTGCTCGTCAATGAAAGTAGAGAAGACGCTTCCACGTGGGACAATGGTGGCTTTCCCTAGGCGGTTGGCTGCTGCATCGGGTCTGGCTGGCACCTGCACCACAGTGGTTGGAGGGCTCTCGCCTAACCGGTTCTCCACTACAGGCTGCGGGTAAGGCACACTTTCTTAAGACATTTCTGAAAGCAAGGCATCCATGGTATCGAGAAGAACATGTACATGAATATGTACATGTGTGTATATGTATATGTCTGTGTATGTATATGTAATTATATAGTGACCAAATTGGAGGTGGAAGGATGGAATGAAAAAGATTTTAAGCAATTGTGGCCTGAGCATACAGGAGGGTGAAAGGCGTGCAAGTAATAGAGTGAATTGGAACAATGTGGTATACCAGGGTCGACGTGCTGTCAATGAATTGAACCAGGGCATGTGAAACATCTGGGGTAAACCATGGAAAGGTCTGTGGGGCCTGGATGTGAATAGGGAGCTGTGGTTTCCGTACATTACACAGGAGAGCTAGAGACTGTGAACAAATGTGGCCTTTTTCTGTCTGTTCCTGGCACTGCCTCACTGGAGGATGGGGGATGCTATTTCGTGTGTGGAGGGGTGGCAACAGAAATGGACGAAGGCAGCAATTAAGTATAATATATATATATATATATATATATATATATATATATATATATATATATATATATATATATATATATATATATATATATATATATATAAATGTTACATCTATCTATATTTATCATAACCGCCATCTCCCTCGTTAGTTAGGTAGCGCAAGGAAACAGACGAGGAATGTCTCAACCCACCCACATACACATATACATACATTCCTATGAGTCCACGGGGAAAATGAAACACGAAAAGTTCCCAAGTGCACTTTCGTGTAATAATCACATCATCAGGCGAGACACAAGAGAGAAATATTACAGTCAGTTGATATACATCGAAGAGACGAAGCTAGGACGCCATTTGGTAAACATGTAATTCAATCACATGTAATTCAATCACATGTTTACCAAATGGCGTCCTAGCTTCGTCTCTTCCATGTATATCAACTGACTGTTATATTTCTCTCTTGTGTCTCGCCTGATGATGTGGTTATTACACGAAAGTGCACTTGGGAACTTTCCGTGTTTCATTTTCCCGTGGACTCACAGGAATATCTTGATCACGCGCAAAATTGTGATCCTTTCCAATATACATACATATACATTTCAACGTATACATATATATATATATATATATATATATATATATATATATATATATATATATATATATATATATATATATATATACATGCACAGACATATACATATATATATATATAAACGTACATATCCATACTTGCTGCCTTCATCCATTCCTGTTGCCACCCCACCACACACGAAATAGCATCCCCCATCCTCCAGCAAGGCAGTGCCAGGAACAGACAGAAAAAGGCCACATTTGTTCACACAGTCTCTAGCTGTCATGTGTAATGCACCAAAACCACAGCTCCCTATCCACATCCAGGCCCCACAGACCTTTCCATGGTTTATCCCAGATGCTTCACATGCCCTGGTTCAATCCATCGACAGCACGTCAACCCTGGTATACCACACCGTTCCGATTCACTCTATTACTTGCACGCCTTTCATCCTCCTGTATGTTTAAGCCACAATCACTAAAATCTTTTTCACTCCATCCTTCCACCTTCAATTTGGTCTCCTGCTTCTCTCTGTTACCTCCATCTGACACATATATCCTCTCTGTCAATTTTTCCTCAGTCCATTGACAGAATGTCAATGGACTGAACCAAGGTATGTGAAATGTCTGGTAAACCATGGAAAGGTCTGTGGGGCCTGGATGTGGATAGGGAGCTGTGGTTTTGGTGCATTACACAAGACAGATAGAGATTGAGTGTGAACAGATGTGGCCTTTTTTGTTCGTTTTCCTGGTGCTGCCTTGCTGAAGCAGGGGGTGACGATGCCATTTCCTGTGAGGCGTGGTAGTGCCAGAAAAGGATGAAGGCAAGCAAGTATGAATATGCATATGTCTGTGTATAAGCATGTTTATATATGGTGATATGTACATGTATGTATATGTGCATCTATGGGCATTTATATATATATATATATATATATATATATATATATATATATATATATATATATATATTTTTTTTTTTTTTTTTTTTTTTTTTATACTTTGTCGCTGTCTCCCGCGTTTGCGAGGTAGCGCAAGGAAACAGACGAAAGAAATGGCCCAACCCCCCCCATACACATGTATATACATACGTCCACACACGCAAATATACATACCTACACAGCTTTCCATGGTTTACCCCAGACGCTTCACATGCCTTGATTCAATCCACTGACAGCACGTCAACCCCGGTATACCACATCGCTCCAATTCACTCTATTCCTTGCCCTCCTTTCACCTTCCTGCATGTTCAGGCCCCGATCACACAAAATCTTTTTCACTCCATCTTTCCACCTCCAATTTGGTCTCCCTCTTCTCCTCGTTCCCTCCACCTCCGACACATATATCCTCTTGGTCAATCTTTCCTCACTCATTCTCTCCATGTGCCCAAACCACTTCAAAACACCCTCTTCTGCTCTCTCAACCACGCTCTTTTTATTTCCACACATCTCTCTTACCCTTACGTTACTCACTCGATCAAACCACCTCACACCACACATTGTCCTCAAACATCTCATTTCCAGCACATCCATCCTCCTGCGCACAACTCTATCCATAGCCCACGCCTCGCAACCATACAACATTGTTGGAACCACTATTCCTTAAAACATACCCATTTTTGCTTTCCGAGATAATGTTCTCGACTTCCACACATTCTTCAAGGCCCCCAGAATTTTCGCCCCCTCCCCCACCCTATGATCCACTTCCGCTTCCATGGTTCCATCCGCTGCCAGATCCACTCCCAGATATTTAAAACACTTCACTTCCTCCAGTTTTTCTCCATTCAAACTATTCGCCATCTCCCGCATTAGCGAGGTTGCGTTAAGAACAGAGGACTGGACCTTTGAAGGAATATCCTCACCTGGCCCCCTTCTCTGTCCCTTCTTTTGGAAAATTAAAAAAAACAAAAAAAAAAAACGAGAGGGGAGGATTTCCAGCCCCCCGCTCACTTCCCTTTTAGTCGCCTTCTACGACACGCAGGGAATACGTGGGAAGTATTCTTTCTCCCCTATCCCCAGGGGATATATATATATATATATATATATATATATATATATATGTATATATATATATATATGTGTGTGTGTGTGTGTGTGTGTGTGTGTGTGTGTGTGTAGATGGGCCATTCTTCATCTTTTTCCTGGAACTATGTCGATGACGTGGGAAACGGTGATCAAGTATAATATATGTATAACGTACAACTTAGAAAAACAGATGGATTTGTATGTAGTACTTATGGATCTGGAGAAGGCAGACGATAGGGTTGACAGAGATGCTTTGTGGAAGGTTGTAAGAGTATATGGTGTAGGAGGTAAGTTGGTAGAAGCAGTGAAAAGCTTTTACCAAGGATGAAAGGCATGTGTACAAGTAGGAAGAGAAGAAAGTGATTGGTTCACAGTGAATGTTGATTTGCGGATGGGGTGCGTGATGTCTCCATGGTTGTTTAATTTGTTTTTGGATAGGGTGGTTAGGGAGGTGAATGCAAGAGTTTTGGAGAGGGGGGGAAGTTTGCAGTCTGTTCTGGATGAGAGGGCCTGAGAAGTGAGTCAGTTGTCATTCGCTGATGATACAGCGCTGGTGGCTAATTCGGGTGAGAAACTGCCGAGGTTGGAGATCGAGTTCGGTAAAGTGTGTGAAGAGAGAAAGTTGAGAGTAAATGTGAATAAGAGCAAGGTTATTAGGTTCAGTAAGGTTAAGAGACAAGTTAACTAGGAGGTAAGTTTGAATGGAGAAAAACTGGAGGAAGTGAAGTGTTTTAAATATATGGGAGTGGACTTAGCAGAAGATGGAACCATGGAAGTGGAAGTGAGTCACATGGTGGGGGAGAGGGCAGTGTTTGTTATGATCTCCTTCTTAACCCATGTTGCAGCGAGCCAGCAGTGGTAACTGTTGTGCTCCCATCCCAAACCTAGGTTGTTGTTTTTTTCTCCTTGCTTGACCGAGATGTGGGTTGCTGTCATTAAGTCCACAAACTCTCTCTCTCTCTCTCTCTCTCTCTCTCTCTCTCTCTCTCTCTCTCTCTCTCTCTCTCTCTCATACATAGCATTTGACAAACACAAATTACACAACTCCAAAAGCTCGACTATATCTATCCCACTTTAATTTCCTACAATTTTCGGCAATGCACAAGTTCATTGATTCTCCAACACTAAGTTGGAGAGGGGCCACCAGTCAAAGAGGATTACTTGGTTCCGAAGGCCCCCTTGATCATCATCAAGCAACTGGTACCCAATTTATCTCTAGAGTTCCTGCACCTAGCTCTTCCTCTATACATGGAAGTACTGCAGTCATATTTGAAGTAGTCCTTCTTTCTCCCCAACAGCCAGAGCTACGTCAATGAGCCCTCCATCCAACGTCTCAATTAACTCACCACATATCATCTCTATCCAAGCATGCCATTCTTTCCATTATAACTTTGCTGCTCTCTCTCTCTCTCTCTCTCTCTCTCTCTCTCTCTCTCTCTCTCTGGTCTACAGGTATGAGCCGCCGCTCTTCTGAGATGCCGCCATGCGTCCTAGCCACCAACGGACGCTTGGACCAGTTGCTTGCGTGTGGCGGCACAAGTCATGCTCCTCATTATCGTTTCTGTTTGGAAGTCGGCCTCAGGATGATGACGGACAATCCCAAAAATCCACGGATACTGTGGCATTCTCTTCCTTCATTTGTCTTCTTCTCCTCTCATACCCTTCTCCCTTTAAGACCCAGGTCAATAAACACCCGAGGAGCTCCGATTCATCTTTCCATTCTCTCTAGTACATTTCTATTCACCCTAAATGGCCACGACTGAGGCATGTTTTGCCTATGTCATGTCATTGTTTGTAAAAATAAGCTAAAATTTTCATTCTTCTCTCAAAATTGACCTATTAAGGATGACATGGTGACCCTCAAACATGATGACCCAACCTCTGGGTGCTATGACCAGATGTTTAACCTGAACCTTGAGGGTAGGATCTAAAGGCCCAAGGGTCACCGTCGTCCTAAAGAGTCGTACTGTTATTCTTAAGAAGTTGATGTGTAACAAAGAGAACAGATTCTGCTGATCATACTGGATTGTAGCATATCCAGAGGACAAACAAATGTGGCAGAATTCTGACTGAGTAAACCTATAGAAAAAAAAAGTCAAATCATAAAAACATAAGTTTTAAGGTGTTTACTTACTCTATCTTTCAGGTTGTAGGCAAAGGATCCATGAGCCCTGCGAGCGGTGATGTCCTCAAACGGCAGTTCAAACAGGTACAGGATATCACGCTGAATCGTACTCATCTTCTCACTCACTTGTACTACCTGAAAAGATTCAGCGACATTAAGACATTGATGTGTGTGCGTGATCATAATCACAGATTCTCCTTGACCCAAATGCCAGTTTCCCTACTTTGCTTTATCTGATGACACGTGAACGCACCTGACCTTAACCTTGAATCACAAAGTTCACCATTCCAGCCATCTGAGTCATATTTCTCACATCGAGATGGTTCAGCTTAAATACCGATCACTTATGAAAAAAAAAAAAAAAAGTGGTCGTCATCAGTGTACACAGACAATCATCCAGCAGTCCTCGGGAGGAGTGACCTCAGACATAGTGCTTGGTGTGGAATATACAATGAACTGAGGAGTGAGTTCAAGTGCTTTCCCTCCCTTTGAAAGAGTACACTACGAAGAACTACCTAGAACTGAACAAATTCCAAAGGGCCAAACACCGAGCTGATGACCTTGTTCAAGGTTTAAAAGTAATACGAGATTCCATGAGACGCACAAAAGAGGGAGTTAATCGAAGAGTGCCCCCAGATCTGAGGGGTAAGGGGTGTGGTGCCAACAGACCGGGAGTAAGGATGTGTGTCACAAAAGTAGGAGAGTGAAGGACACTTCGCAACAACACCTCAACTGGTACAACATACATATACTGACAAGAAACCCCAGGAAAGGCACAGCACCTCAGTAATGCTCAAAATGTTCAAGCAATAAATCATGACCACAAAATGAAGAGGAACTAGAAAAAAAAAACCCATACACTACCTCATAAACCTGTCTGAGGCAAACAAGAGTATAAAATCCTACTCACGTCACTTACATATACTAAGAAATATACCCAGTAGAAATGTCAACTACGTATACTGGGAAAATGAAACAGAGATGTCACTGACTTATATTAGGAAATGAAACAGAAATGTCACTTACTTATACTTGGAAATGAAAGAGATTTTACTTACTTATACATGGAAATGAAACAGATGTAACTTATACTTGGAAATGAAACAGATGTCACCGACATACTTGGAAATGAAACAGATGTCACTGACATTAGGAAATGAAACAAATGCCACTGACATATTAGGAAATGAAACAGATGTCACTGACTTATACTTGGAAATGAAACAGAGATGTCACTGACTTATAACTGGAAATGAGCCATGTAAAGATCTCACAGTTTTCACAGTTTCCCCCAAAAGCAATGACACGCACCGAAATGACAGGTCTTGAAAACCGCTGAAAAATCTAGAAAAGATACGAGACAGTAATGAGAGCCTTGATCCGCGGTCCTGATGAAACCTCCATGAATGATGAAGTGTTTAGATATGCCTGACCAGCCACTGGAAGTATAGTTCTGGGAGTGAGTGGAGAAGAACAAAACGTCATTACGAAAGGAGAGCAGCTAGTAATGGCGAAGCACAAAGCCACTCTCTCTGACGAGTGTGACCCCCAGACCGGAAATGATTGTCAGGGAAGCACATGGTCGGCTACTTGCAAAGGAGGGAACTACCTAAGCGAGAGAGGCAACACGGTGTCATGAGAGGGTCCACGTGTCATAAAACAAAGATCAATATTCAGCTCGTCATGTTTGGTCACCGCCACTTAAAGCATAGAGGACAATGACAATTGTTTCTGAGGAAAGCAACGCGTTGGGCACCAGAACCAAGCGACCTTACTTACAACCAGAGGTTATGAGCCATAATCTGTCCAACACAGAAGACAAGTACTTCTACAGTACTAACGTATTTCGTGAGTGGAATACTATCCAGAAATGTAACTTTTTCCTTTTCTTTTTTTTTAGTGAGAAAGTTCAAGAACTGGGGCCCTACGAGAGTTGAAATGCCTCCCCGTAGAATACCGGTGAGTGGTTACACATATACCTCGATATGTACCACATGAAGATGTCACAGACGACATGTATCAAGGGAAGATGTCACAGACGACATGTATCAAGGGAAGATGTCACAGACGAGATGTATCAAGGGAAGATGTCACAGACGACATGTATCAAGGGAAGATGTCACAGACGACATGTATCAAGGGAAGATGTCACAGACGACATGTATCAAGGGAAGATGTCACATACGAGATGCATCAAGGGAAGATGTCACAGACGACATGTATCAAGGGAAGATGTCACAGACGACATGTATCAAGGGAAGATGTCACAGACGAGATGTATCAAGGGAAGATGTCACAGACGACATGTATCAAGGGAAGATGTCACAGACGAGATGTATCAAGGGAAGATGTCACAGACGAGATGTATCAAGGGAAGATGTCACATACGACATGTATCAAGGGAAGATGTCACAGACGAGATGCATCAAGGGAAGATGTCACAGACGAGATGTATCAAGGGAAGATGTCACAGACGAGATGTATCAAGGGAAGATGTCACAGACGAGACGCAAGAAGTGAAGATGTCTCGCAGGTGTTTAGTATGAAATGTACTGTGAACTAAAGATAAAGACGTAGCGCAACACCGTACACCATCGGTGCTCTGACAACACAAACAACAGAGTGACGTCATAACGTTTACTTAATGAGTGATTCGCAAGATATCATCCGCTGGTGTTATCTTTAGGGATGATAAAGGAAATCGCCATAAGGTACAGGTCTGCGACACCCAGCTCTAGTGGTCTGTTGTTCATCAATGAAACACAAAAGACAGCCAACAGTTCTGGGGAGCGAGAGGAACGCCCATGGCAAATTGGAGGTAGGAAATTCGAGCTTACGTCTTTATGGTAAATTGTTTACAATGTGGTATTGTCCTACTTAACTCCAGTTTACCAAGAAAACGCAAGTAGATTTGCATAATGCCTACAGGTGGAACGAGTAATGGTTACAACAAGTAAACTTTACCGCAATAATAAAACAAAAAAAAAATTAAGAAATCATCCAAGAACAGATTTTTTTTCATGTTTTTCGCCTCTGCTACGAATCACCGACCTTTACCAGTTCATCTAGTAACATACATACACACGCTCAAGACACAATAGCCATCACCAATGAACATTACTGAACAGTATGAAATGGGTCAAGACACAATAACCATCACCAATGAACGTTAGTGAACAGTAGTAAATGGGTCAAGACACAATAACCATCACCAATGAACGTTACTGAACAGTAGTAAATGGGTCTTACGTTTCTTGAGGAAAAGGAGGAGGAGCCGTGTGTTGACTTGCTTCACACTGTGAGGTCCACGACGACACTGTTGTTCTTTGGTCCCTGCACTCATTTTTATAGCTTCCCTCACGATGCCTTTTCTTGCTAGACGAAGAAATTTTGAAAAAACAAACAAACTGTACCACTGAAAACTTGTCTCTTCGAAAGGTATTACGTGACAAGTAGGTCCGACCTATACAGAACTCTAAGCCTCGTGATGTGGAGCAGATGCACATTAATGTTGTCCAATATTAATAAAAGTAATTTAGGTGCTCAAATACTCTGCATGTATAGGTGGGAAGTCCCAGACGGCAACAAGCAAGTGTATTTTCCAAGCAGGATGATGGATCGGAAGTGTACGTGGCTGGAATGTTTGCCGGGGAGACTCGAACATGCAAGGCTTCCAACGATGATGATCACATTCATTCTGGAGTATGGCAAGATGAAGACACGCGAGGCATTTGATCAAAACTGATGAACCTGACCAAACGAGGCGTACCCCAGACAGCGGTTGCTCGTCCAGCAGTTCTGACACATCTAGGGCGATTCTAAGTGAAGGAGTTCCCTCTCCTCCAAGTGCATGACCTCCTACAGTAGGAGAGAGCTGAGGTGGGTGACGGATCTAGCTAAGTGTGTCTCAAGGTGGGGAACCAGTCACAGGAACCGTGTTCCTGAGAAAGGACTGATAACAGGAGACCTAGTGTCTATGACCAGGTTATCTGCTGGAGGACAGTACATGGGAAGGACAAGTAACACAAGACCTGATGGTCTATGACCAGGTTATCTGCTGAAGGACAGTACATGGGAAGGACAGATAATACAAGACCTGAAGGTCTATGACCAGGTTATCTGCTGGAGGACAGTACATGGGAAGGACAGATAACACGATAACTAATGGTTGGAATACAGCACATGGGAAACAGTAGGTAAATGGATGGTACCTCCCAGTCCACCTTTCCCTCCAGCTTAATTGCCGGTAGGGAAGAAGAAGAAAAGAAGAAGAAGAAGAAGAAGAAGAAGAAGAAGAAGAAGAAGAAGAAGAAGAAGAAAGACCAGAGCATACAGGTACTAAGAGTTCGGTACCAGGCCACCGCTGCGGTGTTCTACCACTGTAAATGAATGGGGGGGAAAAAATCATGAACTTTTCCCCACACGTAACTATCATTACATCTCCCTTCTTTTTACCGCGTTGTTACCAATGACTATATCTAAACCTCGAGGATTTCATAAACTGTATCATCGAAAGTATGTGGTGTTTTCCAGGTCGACTGCAGATGACTGGCAAAGAATCTGGAATTCCTTTGTGGTAGGTAAGGGGAGGAGGGAGGTAGGGTGGGGTGCTGTGCTGATGGGCTGAGCCGCTCCCCCACATCCCCACAGCTGTAAGGGCCATGTGGGGGGGAACATGTGTGGGGGCAGACGTCTTCCCATGCCCGTAGTGGGTGGGAGGTGTGGGTTCTCTGGGATCAGCGTTGGGACTTCTGTTATCCCAGGTGTATGTGCATGGCCACCTGGATGTGTACGATGGTGACGCATAGCTTGAGAATCATGCGCATGACCGCAGGATAACGGCCATGAGTGACTCACGACCGTGTAGGCAACCACCGACCGTGTTCTGCCACATGAGCACATGACGTGGGTGTCAGACCACATGGGTAGATGACGTGGGTGACAGACCACATGGGTAGATGACGTGGGTGACAGACCACATGGGTAGATGAAGTGGGTATCAGACCACATGGGTAGATGAAGTGGGTATCAGACCACATGGGTAGATGACGTGGGTATCAGACCACATGGGTAGATGACGTGGGTGACAGACCACATGGGTAGATGACGTTGGTGTCAGACCACATGAGTAGATGACGTGGGTGACAGACCACATGGGTAGATGAAGTGGGTATCAGACCACATGGTAGATGACGTGGGTGACAGACCACATGGGTAGATGAAGTGGGTATCAGACCACATGGTAGATGACGTGGGTGACAGACCACATGGGTAGATGAAGTGGGTATCAGACCACATGGTAGATGACGTGGGTGACAGACCACATGGTAGATGACGTGGGTGACAGACCACATGGGTAGATGAAGTGGGTATCAGACCACATGGGTAGATGACGTGGGTGACAGACCACATGGGTAGATGAAGTGGGTATCAGACCACATGGTAGATGACGTGGGTGACAGACCACATGGGTAGATGAAGTGGGTATCAGACCACATGGTAGATGACGTGGGTGACAGACCACATGGGTAGATGACGTGGGTGACAGACCACATGGGTAGATGACGTGGGTGACAGACCACATGGTAGATGACGTGGGTATCAGACCACATGGTAGATGACGTGGGTGACAGACCACATGGTAGATGACGTGGGTGACAGACCACATGGGTAGATGAAGTGGGTATCAGACCACATGGTAGATGACGTGGGTATCAGACCACATGGGTAGATGAAGTGGGTATCAGACCACATGGGTAGATGAAGTGGGTATCAGACCACATGGGTAGATGAAGTGGGTATCAGACCACATGGGTAGATGAAGTGGGTATCAGACCACATGGGTAGATGACGTGGGTGACAGACCACATGGGTAGATGAAGTGGGTATCAGACCACATGGGTAGATGAAGTGGGTATCAGACCACATGGTAGATGACGTGGGTGACAGACCACATGGGTAGATGAAGTGGGTATCAGACCACATGGGTAGATGAAGTGGGTATCAGACCACATGGGTAGATGAAGTGGGTATCAGACCACATGGGTAGATGAAGTGGGTATCAGACCACATGGGTAGATGAAGTGGGTATCAGACCACATGGGTAGATGAAGTGGGTATCAGACCACATGGGTAGATGAAGTGGGTATCAGACCACATGGGTAGATGAAGTGGGTATCAGACCACATGGGTAGATGAAGTGGGTATCAGACCACATGGGTAGATGAAGTGGGTATCAGACCACATGGGTAGATGAAGTGGGTATCAGACCACATGGGTAGATGAAGTGGGTATCAGACCACATGGGTAGATGACGTGGGTGACAGACCACATGGGTAGATGAAGTGGGTATCAGACCACATGGGTAGATGAAGTGGGTATCAGACCACATGGGTAGATGAAGTGGGTATCAGACCACATGGGTAGATGAAGTGGGTATCAGACCACATGGGTAGATGAAGTGGGTATCAGACCACATGGGTAGATGAAGTGGGTATCAGACCACATGGGTAGATGAAGTGGGTATCAGACCACATGGGTAGATGAAGTGGGTATCAGACCACATGGGTAGATGAAGTGGGTATCAGACCACATGGGTAGATGAAGTGGGTATCAGACCACATGGGTAGATGACGTGGGTGACAGACCACATGGGTAGATGAAGTGGGTATCAGACCACATGGGTAGATGAAGTGGGTATCAGACCACATGGGTAGATGAAGTGGGTATCAGACCACATGGGTAGATGAAGTGGGTATCAGACCACATGGGTAGATGAAGTGGGTATCAGACCACATGGGTAGATGAAGTGGGTATCAGACCACATGGGTAGATGAAGTGGGTATCAGACCACATGGGTAGATGAAGTGGGTATCAGACCACATGGGTAGATGAAGTGGGTATCAGACCACATGGGTAGATGAAGTGGGTATCAGACCACATGGGTAGATGACGTGGGTGACAGACCACATGGGTAGATGAAGTGGGTATCAGACCACATGGGTAGATGAAGTGGGTATCAGACCACATGGGTAGATGAAGTGGGTATCAGACCACATGGGTAGATGAAGTGGGTATCAGACCACATGGGTAGATGAAGTGGGTATCAGACCACATGGGTAGATGACGTGGGTGACAGACCACATGGGTAGATGAAGTGGGTATCAGACCACATGGGTAGATGAAGTGGGTATCAGACCACATGGGTAGATGAAGTGGGTATCAGACCACATGGGTAGATGAAGTGGGTATCAGACCACATGGGTAGATGAAGTGGGTATCAGACCACATGGGTAGATGAAGTGGGTATCAGACCACATGGGTAGATGAAGTGGGTATCAGACCACATGGGTAGATGACGTGGGTGACAGACCACATGGGTAGATGACGTGGGTGACAGACCACATGGGTAGATGAAGTGGGTATCAGACCACATGGGTAGATGAAGTGGGTATCAGACCACATGGGTAGATGAAGTGGGTATCAGACCACATGGGTAGATGAAGTGGGTATCAGACCACATGGGTAGATGAAGTGGGTATCAGACCACATGGGTAGATGAAGTGGGTATCAGACCACATGGGTAGATGAAGTGGGTATCAGACCACATGGGTAGATGACGTGGGTGACAGACCACATGGGTAGATGAAGTGGGTATCAGACCACATGGGTAGATGAAGTGGGTATCAGACCACATGGGTAGATGAAGTGGGTATCAGACCACATGGGTAGATGACGTGGGTGACAGACCACATGGGTAGATGAAGTGGGTATCAGACCACATGGGTAGATGAAGTGGGTATCAGACCACATGGGTAGATGACGTGGGTGACAGACCACATGGGTAGATGAAGTGGGTATCAGACCACATGGGTAGATGAAGTGGGTATCAGACCACATGGTAGATGACGTGGGTGACAGACCACATGGGTAGATGACGTGGGTGACAGACCACATGGGTAGATGAAGTGGGTATCAGACCACATGGGTAGATGACGTGGGTGACAGACCACATGGGTAGATGAAGTGGGTATCAGACCACATGGGTAGATGAAGTGGGTATCAGACCACATGGGTAGATGAAGTGGGTATCAGACCACATGGGTAGATGAAGTGGGTATCAGACCACATGGGTAGATGAAGTGGGTATCAGACCACATGGGTAGATGAAGTGGGTATCAGACCACATGGGTAGATGAAGTGGGTATCAGACCACATGGGTAGATGACGTGGGTGACAGACCACATGGGTAGATGAAGTGGGTATCAGACCACATGGGTAGATGAAGTGGGTATCAGACCACATGGGTAGATGAAGTGGGTATCAGACCACATGGGTAGATGAAGTGGGTATCAGACCACATGGGTAGATGAAGTGGGTATCAGACCACATGGGTAGATGACGTGGGTGACAGACCACATGGGTAGATGAAGTGGGTATCAGACCACATGGGTAGATGAAGTGGGTATCAGACCACATGGGTAGATGAAGTGGGTATCAGACCACATGGGTAGATGAAGTGGGTATCAGACCACATGGGTAGATGAAGTGGGTATCAGACCACATGGGTAGATGAAGTGGGTATCAGACCACATGGGTAGATGAAGTGGGTATCAGACCACATGGGTAGATGACGTGGGTGACAGACCACATGGGTAGATGAAGTGGGTATCAGACCACATGGGTAGATGAAGTGGGTATCAGACCACATGGGTAGATGAAGTGGGTATCAGACCACATGGGTAGATGAAGTGGGTATCAGACCACATGGGTAGATGAAGTGGGTATCAGACCACATGGGTAGATGAAGTGGGTATCAGACCACATGGGTAGATGAAGTGGGTATCAGACCACATGGGTAGATGAAGTGGGTATCAGACCACATGGGTAGATGAAGTGGGTATCAGACCACATGGGTAGATGAAGTGGGTATCAGACCACATGGGTAGATGAAGTGGGTATCAGACCACATGGGTAGATGAAGTGGGTATCAGACCACATGGGTAGATGAAGTGGGTATCAGACCACATGGGTAGATGAAGTGGGTATCAGACCACATGGGTAGATGAAGTGGGTATCAGACCACATGGGTAGATGAAGTGGGTATCAGACCACATGGGTAGATGAAGTGGGTATCAGACCACATGGGTAGATGAAGTGGGTATCAGACCACATGGGTAGATGAAGTGGGTATCAGACCACATGGGTAGATGAAGTGGGTATCAGACCACATGGGTAGATGAAGTGGGTATCAGACCACATGGGTAGATGAAGTGGGTATCAGACCACATGGGTAGATGAAGTGGGTATCAGACCACATGGGTAGATGAAGTGGGTATCAGACCACATGGGTAGATGAAGTGGGTATCAGACCACATGGGTAGATGAAGTGGGTATCAGACCACATGGGTAGATGAAGTGGGTATCAGACCACATGGGTAGATGAAGTGGGTATCAGACCACATGGGTAGATGAAGTGGGTATCAGACCACATGGGTAGATGAAGTGGGTATCAGACCACATGGGTAGATGAAGTGGGTATCAGACCACATGGGTAGATGAAGTGGGTATCAGACCACATGGGTAGATGACGTGGGTGACAGACCACATGGGTAGATGAAGTGGGTATCAGACCACATGGGTAGATGAAGTGGGTATCAGACCACATGGGTAGATGAAGTGGGTATCAGACCACATGGGTAGATGAAGTGGGTATCAGACCACATGGGTAGATGAAGTGGGTATCAGACCACATGGGTAGATGAAGTGGGTATCAGACCACATGGGTAGATGAAGTGGGTATCAGACCACATGGGTAGATGAAGTGGGTATCAGACCACATGGGTAGATGAAGTGGGTATCAGACCACATGGGTAGATGAAGTGGGTATCAGACCACATGGGTAGATGACGTGGGTGACAGACCACATGGGTAGATGAAGTGGGTATCAGACCACATGGGTAGATGACGTGGGTGACAGACCACATGGGTAGATGACGTGGGTGACAGACCACATGGGTAGATGACGTGGGTGACAGACCACATGGGTAGATGAAGTGGGTATCAGACCACATGGGTAGATGAAGTGGGTATCAGACCACATGGGTAGATGAAGTGGGTATCAGACCACATGGGTAGATGAAGTGGGTATCAGACCACATGGGTAGATGACGTGGGTGACAGACCACATGGGTAGATGACGTGGGTGACAGACCACATGGGTAGATGACGTGGGTGACAGACCACATGGGTAGATGAAGTGGGTATCAGACCACATGGGTAGATGAAGTGGGTATCAGACCACATGGGTAGATGAAGTGGGTATCAGACCACATGGGTAGATGAAGTGGGTATCAGACCACATGGGTAGATGAAGTGGGTATCAGACCACATGGGTAGATGAAGTGGGTATCAGACCACATGGGTAGATGAAGTGGGTATCAGACCACATGGGTAGATGAAGTGGGTATCAGACCACATGGGTAGATGAAGTGGGTATCAGACCACATGGGTAGATGAAGTGGGTATCAGACCACATGGGTAGATGAAGTGGGTATCAGACCACATGGGTAGATGAAGTGGGTATCAGACCACATGGGTAGATGAAGTGGGTATCAGACCACATGGGTAGATGAAGTGGGTATCAGACCACATGGGTAGATGAAGTGGGTATCAGACCACATGGGTAGATGAAGTGGGTATCAGACCACATGGGTAGATGAAGTGGGTATCAGACCACATGGGTAGATGAAGTGGGTATCAGACCACATGGGTAGATGAAGTGGGTATCAGACCACATGGGTAGATGAAGTGGGTATCAGACCACATGGGTAGATGAAGTGGGTATCAGACCACATGGGTAGATGAAGTGGGTATCAGACCACATGGGTAGATGAAGTGGGTATCAGACCACATGGGTAGATGAAGTGGGTATCAGACCACATGGGTAGATGAAGTGGGTATCAGACCACATGGGTAGATGAAGTGGGTATCAGACCACATGGGTAGATGAAGTGGGTATCAGACCACATGGGTAGATGACGTGGGTGACAGACCACATGGGTAGATGAAGTGGGTATCAGACCACATGGGTAGATGAAGTGGGTATCAGACCACATGGGTAGATGAAGTGGGTATCAGACCACATGGGTAGATGACGTGGGTGACAGACCACATGGGTAGATGAAGTGGGTATCAGACCACATGGGTAGATGAAGTGGGTATCAGACCACATGGGTAGATGAAGTGGGTATCAGACCACATGGGTAGATGAAGTGGGTATCAGACCACATGGGTAGATGAAGTGGGTATCAGACCACATGGGTAGATGAAGTGGGTATCAGACCACATGGGTAGATGAAGTGGGTATCAGACCACATGGGTAGATGAAGTGGGTATCAGACCACATGGGTAGATGAAGTGGGTATCAGACCACATGGGTAGATGAAGTGGGTATCAGACCACATGGGTAGATGAAGTGGGTATCAGACCACATGGGTAGATGAAGTGGGTATCAGACCACATGGGTAGATGAAGTGGGTATCAGACCACATGGGTAGATGAAGTGGGTATCAGACCACATGGGTAGATGAAGTGGGTATCAGACCACATGGGTAGATGAAGTGGGTATCAGACCACATGGGTAGATGAAGTGGGTATCAGACCACATGGGTAGATGAAGTGGGTATCAGACCACATGGTAGATGACGTGGGTGACAGACCACATGGGTAGATGAAGTGGGTATCAGACCACATGGGTAGATGAAGTGGGTATCAGACCACATGGGTAGATGAAGTGGGTATCAGACCACATGGGTAGATGAAGTGGGTATCAGACCACATGGGTAGATGAAGTGGGTATCAGACCACATGGGTAGATGAAGTGGGTATCAGACCACATGGGTAGATGAAGTGGGTATCAGACCACATGGGTAGATGAAGTGGGTATCAGACCACATGGGTAGATGAAGTGGGTATCAGACCACATGGGTAGATGACGTGGGTGACAGACCACATGGGTAGATGAAGTGGGTATCAGACCACATGGGTAGATGAAGTGGGTATCAGACCACATGGGTAGATGAAGTGGGTATCAGACCACATGGGTAGATGAAGTGGGTATCAGACCACATGGGTAGATGAAGTGGGTATCAGACCACATGGGTAGATGAAGTGGGTATCAGACCACATGGGTAGATGAAGTGGGTATCAGACCACATGGGTAGATGAAGTGGGTATCAGACCACATGGGTAGATGAAGTGGGTATCAGACCACATGGGTAGATGAAGTGGGTATCAGACCACATGGGTAGATGAAGTGGGTATCAGACCACATGGGTAGATGAAGTGGGTATCAGACCACATGGGTAGATGAAGTGGGTATCAGACCACATGGGTAGATGACGTGGGTGACAGACCACATGGGTAGATGAAGTGGGTATCAGACCACATGGGTAGATGAAGTGGGTATCAGACCACATGGGTAGATGAAGTGGGTATCAGACCACATGGGTAGATGACGTGGGTGACAGACCACATGGGTAGATGAAGTGGGTATCAGACCACATGGGTAGATGAAGTGGGTATCAGACCACATGGGTAGATGACGTGGGTGACAGACCACATGGGTAGATGAAGTGGGTATCAGACCACATGGGTAGATGAAGTGGGTATCAGACCACATGGGTAGATGAAGTGGGTATCAGACCACATGGGTAGATGACGTGGGTGACAGACCACATGGGTAGATGAAGTGGGTATCAGACCACATGGGTAGATGACGTGGGTGACAGACCACATGGGTAGATGAAGTGGGTATCAGACCACATGGGTAGATGACGTGGGTGACAGACCACATGGGTAGATGAAGTGGGTATCAGACCACATGGGTAGATGAAGTGGGTATCAGACCACATGGGTAGATGAAGTGGGTATCAGACCACATGGGTAGATGAAGTGGGTATCAGACCACATGGGTAGATGAAGTGGGTATCAGACCACATGGGTAGATGAAGTGGGTATCAGACCACATGGGTAGATGAAGTGGGTATCAGACCACATGGGTAGATGAAGTGGGTATCAGACCACATGGGTAGATGAAGTGGGTATCAGACCACATGGGTAGATGAAGTGGGTATCAGACCACATGGGTAGATGAAGTGGGTATCAGAGCAAGGTAATTAGGTACAGTAGGGTTGAGGGTCAAGTCAATTGGGAGGTAAGTTTGAATGGAGAAAAACTGGAGGAAGTAAAGTGTTTTAGATATCTGGGAGTGGATCTGGCAGCGGATGGAACCATGGAAGCGGAAGTGGATCATAGGGTGGGGGAGGGGGCGAAAATCCTGGGAGCCTTGAAGAATGTGTGGAAGTCGAGAACATTATCTCGGAAAGCAAAAATGGGTATGTTTGAAGGAATAGTGGTTCCAACAATGTTGTATGGTTGCGAGGAGTGGGCTATGGATAGAGTTGTGCGCAGGAGGATGGATGTGCTGGAAATGAGATGTTTGAGGACAATGTGTGGTGCGAGGTGGTTTGATCGAGTAAGTAACGTAAGGGTAAGAGAGATGTGTGGAAATAAAAAGAGCGTGGTTGAGAGGGTGTTTTGAAATGGTTTGGGCACATGGAGAGAATGAGTGAGGAAAGATTGACCAAGAGGATATATGTGTCGGAGGTGCAGGGAACAAGAAGTGGGAGACCAAATTGGAGGTGGAAAGTTGGAGTGAAAAAGATTTTGTGTGATCGGGGCCTGAGCATGCAGGAGGGTGAAAGGAGGGCAAGGAATAGAGTGAATTGGATCGATGTGGCATACCGGGGTTGACGTGCTGTCAGTGGATTGAATCAGGGCATGTGAAGCGTCTGGGGTAAACCATGGAAAGCTGTGTAGGTATGTATAGTTGCGTGTGTGGACGTATGTATATACATGTGTATGGGGGTGGGTTGGGCCATTTCTTTCGTCTGTTTCCTTGCGCTACCTCGCAAACGCGGGAGACAGCGACAAAAAAAAAAAATAATAATAATAATAATAATAATATAGTAATAATAATAATAATAATAATAATAATAATAATAATAATAAAAATAATAATAGTAATAATAATAGTAATAAATATGGTTTCTGCAAACGCTTCATATATACATATCATTAGCGACCTGCTTTATAAACTGTCCCAGGCTAACTTCCAAACCTGACCCCTTTGCCCTACGCCGCCATGGTGGTTCACTTTCCCTCTTTTGTAGGTATTACTTTGAATTTTGCTCCCGAGAGCTGGCTGCCTGTGTGACCCCCACCAGTAGCTAGACCACGCCATACTCGGCAAGCTGCTGCCTCACATGATTACTGTGTGGTCGTCGGCAACACAAGGGTGGGGCGTTTTGATACACTGGGACTTACTGGTCATCCAGAGTGCCTACAACTGGGCCAGGAGGGCTGTGGCTGCGTGTGTGGGGTAAGGCTGCAACCTGTGGTGCACGTATGGGTGTACACGTCTGAAGGCTCGTAGTTACATTTCACTGAAATACCCACACGACACCAACGTAACTAAGGCGTCCCTGACTGACGTAATTTGAGGAATGACCCGGTTCACTCGTTCAACTTTGAGATATAGAGGCGGGACAGACGACGACACATAATAAAAATGGAAGCAGGTTTTTTAGCAGAGGGCGAGTATTTAGTCGTGTACATAACAAACCATACGTCCTTTGACCTTACACTGAGGCGGGATAAGACTTTATAGTTCCTTATGACAGAGTTCCACCGCCAACCCCGCTATGTCCACTGGTGTGAAGACACACAACACAGACCGATGACCGTGAACGCGACGTGTCCTGGTGTACAGCTTGTCTTGAAGCCCTGGTGATGGCAGTTAACACCAGAGCGTGGAGACGGGTCAAGTCTATCATCATCTTATTAGCCAGCGGAGCGACGACACGTGATAGCCACACTCTCGGTGGACCAGAACAGGTCATAGGATTTCAGTCAGGACACACACACACCTCGCGATGAGACCGGGGTGGATGTGGCCTGCCTGGAGACACGAGGTCTACCACGATTTCCCTACGTGATCACCTCATCCACGGCCGCGGTCATGCACGCGCCTTCTCCAGGCCTGGAGGCAGTCCCTACGTGATCATCTCATCTACGGCCGCGGTCATGCACGCGCCTTCTCCAGGCCTGGAGGCAAGTCCAGAAGGTGTGGACGACCTTGTGCTGGAGTTGCGGCCGGGGTCACACGCAGCGGAAGGGATCATGCGAGAGATAACCTTGCAGCCACAACCGCTCACCTCTTACTAACGTTACACGCCCGTCGCTCACCAGGCATCTGTCCAACGCCAGACACACACTCAGCGGGGTCGTGGTAGGGTGCGGAGGGTCGAGGTGGGGGTCGTGGACGATACTGCCAAGACACCAAATACCATCGACTCCCGACTAGAAACGACTTGAAGAACGTCATAATTCCTCCGGAAGACGGTGACTCCAACTGGACGTCTGATGTAATCCTTGGTGACCAGCGGTGCGAGACCCCGTCACGCCCAGCCTGTGTCCTGACGGCTGACATACACCCCCCCCCCCCCAGAGATGTGGCCCAGTGATGCGCGAAATGTGGCCCAGTGATGTGCGAGATGTGTCCCGGTGATGTGCGAGATGTGGCCCGGTGATGTGGTCGCAGGAAGAATGGAGAACCAAGGTCGTGCTCTTAGGTAGGAGATACTGGTGCTATTGTAACCCAGGTCTATATGGTACAGTTATGGTTAAGTGACGGGGCGGGGCAGTGTGTGGGGGGCGGGGCAGTGTGACGAGGGGAGGTGTGTGGGGGGCCGGGCAGTGTGACGAGGGGAGGTGTGTGGGGGCGGGGCAGTGTGACGAGGGGAGGTGTGTGGGGGGCGGGGCAGTGTGACGTGGGGAGGTGTGTGGGGGGCGGGGCAACGTGACGAGGGGGTGTATGGGGGCGGGGCAGCGTGATGAAGGGAGGTGTATGGGGGCGGGGCAGTATGACGAGGGGAGGTGTATGGTGGCGGGGCAGTATGACGTGGAGGTGTATGGAGGCGGGGCAACGTGATGAGGGGAGGTGTATGGGGGCGGGGCAGTATGACGAGGGGAGGTGTATGGGGGTGGGGCAGTATGACGTGGAGGTGTATGGAGGCGGGGCAACGTGACGAGGGGAGGTGTATGGTGGCGGGGCAGTATGACGTGGAGGTGTATGGAGGCGGGGCAACGTGATGAGGGGAGGTGTATGGGGGCGGGGCAGTATGACGAGGGGAGGTGTATGGTGGCGGGGCAGTATGACGTGGGGAGGTGTATGGGGGCGGGGCAGTATGACGTGGGGAGGTGTATGGGGGCGGGCCAACGTGACGAGGGGAGGTGTATAGTGGCGGGGCAGTATGACGTGGTGTATGGAGGCGGGGCAACGTGACGAGGGGAGGTGTATGGGGGCGGGGCAGTATGACGAAGGGAGGTGTATGGTGGCGGGGCAGTATGACGTGGGGAGGTGTATGGGGGCGGGGCAACGTGACGAGGGGAGGTGTATGGGGGGCGGAAGAGCGGGATGAAGGGAGAGGCGGGGCGGGGCGGGGCGGGGTGAGGGGAGTAAGATCAGGCTGGTTGGTGTGGAGCAGTGAGGCAGGCAGTGAGGTGAGGTGCGGTCGGCTCACACACCCCCACCACTGACCACCACAACACACAGTGTCGTCCTCCACCACAACACCCGTCATCCACCTGGGGTCAGCAGCCAGACACACCTACCACAGTCCTGAGAGTCTGACAGAGTGGTAGTAAGGTGGATATCTCGGGTGAGGAACCTGATACGAGACATCGTATTATGATGCATAACTCGAGGACGAGAGTCTCGTGAACCAGCGTGGTCGGTCGAGGACGAGAGTCTCGTGAACCAGCGTGGTCGGTCGAGGACGAGAGTCTCGTGAACCTGCGTGGTCGGTCGAGGACGAGGACGAGAGTCTCGTGAACCTGTGTGGTCGGTCGAGGACGAGAGTCTCGTGAACCTGCGTGGTCGGACGAGGACGAGTCTCTCGTGAACTTGTGTGGTCGGTCGAGGACGAGGACGAGTCTCTCGTGAACCTGTGTGGTCGGTCGAGGACGAGGACGAGAGTCTCGTGACCCTGTGTGGTCGGTCGTGTGAAGATAACATTCGTAAACTGGAAGAAGAAACGTCGAGGTCGTACTGAACACGTGTGACTGTCATGCCACACAGCTGGTGCCGTCCCTCGTGACCGTCACCTGTCACGTCTGACGGTGTCCCTCACGTGTGACCGTCACGCCTGTCACGTCTGACGGTGTCCCTCATGTGTGACTGTCACGTCTGACGGTGTCCCTCACGTGTGACTGTCAAATCTGACGGTGTCCCTCACGCGTGACTGTCACGCGTCACGTCTGACGGTGTCCCTCACGTGTGACTGTCACGTCTGACGGTGTCCCTCACGTGTGACCGTCACCTGTCACGTCTAACGGTGTCCCTCACGTGTGACCTCACGCGTCACGTCTGACGGTGTCCCTCACGTGTGACTCACGCGTCACGTCTGACGGTGTCCCTCACGTGTGACTGTCACGTCTGACGGTGTCCCTCACGTGTGACCGTCACCTGTCACGTCTAACGGTGTCCCTCACGTGTGACTGTCACGTCTGACGGTGTCCCTCACGTGTGACTCACGCGTCACGTCTGACGGTGTCCCTCACGTGTGACTGTCACGTCTAACGGTGTCCCTCACGTGTGACTGTCACGTCTGACGGTGTCCCTCACGTGTGACCGTCACCTGTCACGTCTAACGGTGTCCCTCACGT
Organism: Panulirus ornatus; assembly: GCF_036320965.1. NCBI lineage: Eukaryota > Metazoa > Arthropoda > Malacostraca > Decapoda > Palinuridae > Panulirus > Panulirus ornatus. The sequence goes on along the minus strand of NC_092267.1, from coordinate 13,333,725 downwards.
GTGACTGTCACGTATGTCAAGTCTGACGGTGTCCCTCACGTGTGACCGTCACCTGTCACGTCTAACGGTGTCCCTCACGTGTGACTCACGCGTCACGTCTGACGGTGTTCCTCACGTGTGACTGTCACGTCTGACGGTGTCCCTCACGTGTGACCGTCACCTGTCACGTCTAACGGTGTCCCTCACGTGTGACTCACGCGTCACGTCTGACGGTGTCCCTCACGTGTGACTGTCACGTGTCACGTCTGACGGGGTTCCTCACGTGTGCCCATCGTCAGTCGCTATATGCGCGCCACCTCGAGCAAGACAGTACAGGTAGCAGTCAGCTGACCCCCTTGTGGTAGAAACAACAGTCAGGGGCGGGCATAACGACCGCTCCTGGGCCATGGGTATCACCACCGATCGTTAGCGGACAGGGCAAAACTCACTCAGGACAAATAGTGACATTAGGATTAAGCCGAGCTGCTGCTGGTGCACCTGTGTGCCGAGCTGTGTGGCGGTGAGCAGCTATGGTGAGCTGTGTGGTGGCGTTGAGCAGGTGTGGTGGTGAGCTGTGTGGTGAGCAGGTGTGGTGGTGAGCTGTGTGGTGGTGAGTTGTGCGGTGAGCAGGTGTGGTGGTGAGCTGTGTGGTGGCGGCGAGCACCACGACCTGGTGAGCTGTGGTTGGGATGGTAGCCTCCCGCGCGCAGACCTGGGCGATCCACACCGCACGGACAACCAGGACCATCACCATTGCTGACCACTGTGGTCAGTAACAGGTCTGCGAGCCAGGCCACACACACAGGCTGCAGTGGCCTAGCTGTCCAAAACCCCCCAGACAGCAAGAGAAAACACGTGGCTCCGGGCTGTGCCGCGTGTCAGCAACACGCTGTACGCGTTCAACAGGCGAAGGTGGCGTGCCAAGGTGGCGTGCGGGATTTCTTTGAGCTTGAACGTATGGAGGAGAGGGTGCGCGGTAGCAGCTGGTGGGCAAGATGAGGGCGTGTGGGTGTGAGTTACATGTCGCCCCGACGCACACACCGACCAAAAACTACATCTCAGCCAACTACATCCCCAGCAAGATGATTAGGTGAGTCCACCCCCCAGCCCAACGACCAACGCTTTGTGGATGTGTCAGTACATGTGTGCAGGTCAACAACCGAATGCCATCAATCATCTTCAAGTCCAATAGTAGGTTGAGAGAGCTGGAAAAACATCTCATATGATATACGGGGAACAGAGCACGGTAAGACAGAATGGGGAAATCATTGGCACGGAGGGTAAACTGTGCGAGGAGAGCAATGTGAGGGAAATGAATGGGGAAGTGGTAGGAACGATGTGGAAATGAGATAGAATGAACACTATGAAGGACTGGTGAATAGTTAGGATGACTGGGAGGTGGATGCAGGGGAGACAGGGTGAAGGGGATAACAACAAACAAATGCAGTGGAAGTCTTGCCCACAATGAGATGTGGTAAGGCGTCAGGACTGGGTAAAGCCCGCAGTTAATCATCTCGTGGAGTGATACTATTGAATATGAGCTGGTCAGGCCATCAGACGTAGATATGACCCACGGCGGGACACTTGGGGACGGGCGGAGTCCATGTATACATCCCTGGTAGACGTGGTCACAGAGAGGGTGGTGGTGGTGGTGTCAACAATGCAGCTGACTCGGAAGGAGCGGTTGTGGCCCCTGGAGAGGATGGTGGCGTGTCGAACAAAGTGTGTGTTGCAAAGATCGCGCGAGGGACACACTCGGAGAGAGCAGCAGCTGCGTGTTAAGTGGCATTTGTGGGTCTGGAGAAAGTGGATAAGAGGGTTGACCAAGAAGCCTTATGAAACGGTTATATGAGGTAGATGGAAAGTTACCGCAGTGAAAAGTTTGTAACCATGATTACGAGTAAGGAGTGTATGCGAACAGAAATGGAGGATGGTGGGTCTGCTTCAAGGAGGTGAGATGTTAATTAGGCTGTCAAATCTGTTTATGGACGCTGGTGATGAGGGAGGTACTGGAGCAAGTGGCAGGTCTGCATTCTGCTGGTGAGCAAGTGGCAGGTCTGCATTCTGCTGGTGAAGTGGCATAACAAACCAGCTGTTATTTGCAAACGCAGCACGACTGTGGTGCAAGATTCAAGAAAAACTCCAAAATTTGGCGAGAGAGTTTGATAGAATATGGGACATAACAAAGTAAGGCAATTAGGTAAGCAGACGGAAGAGAGACACGATTGTTTTATGTGTTCAAATGTGGAAGATGTGGAGTAAATGGGATATGAACACGGCAGCGTAAGGGAACACGGGAGCTGAATGGAGTGCCATGGCGGCGTTAAGGAGCGTGTGAAAGGAGAGGCGACTCTTCCTTAAGGCAAAGTTGCGTATGTCTGGGAGAGTACGGTAGTGCCGAAAATGTTATATGGATGAGTCTCTAACTACTCTGACTGCTAAGGAAATGAAAAGATTATACGCGTTGGAAAGTGACATACTCGAGTATGATATGTGGTAGTAGGTGGGCCGAGGCATGACAGGTTAAGCCTGGATGTGTGTAACTCAGGCTGCCTACTTGTTTCTAACGCTACCTCGCCAAGGCGAGAAAGGCGATCGCATACATACCAATGTTATGGGGTTGCAACGGAGTCTACGCGTGTGTGGATGTGCGACCCAATATGTAATTACCTATTTGTGCTCTGCGTGGGAGTTCTACAGTTTTATTCCCATCTTAGTCGTTTAATTTAATTCTCCTATGGTCGCTGAGACCTTCTCCACGGCTGTCTGAACCCGACACTACCATGCAATGAAAATGAAAACACTTCCTCCCGTCTTTTCTGATTCTGTTTTCTTCAATCACTGGTACGAAATGACTGGTTTCTACTAGCCCGGTGTATCGCAACACATCAACGTCATGTTCGTTGTACTACCCTTCAGTACAACGTTGCGATCCTTCGTTACGATCCTTGACTATGGGCGTAAGGGTCGTAACGAATAGTTCAAGGGTCATCTTGTCGTTCTTAAGAAAGAATATTCAAGGTGGCGATGACACTATGCGTCTTATACAGCTAATCATACTACAAGTTAAGTCATCATAAAGCATAAAAAGAGGATATATTTAGAGGATATATTTATATATTTCGTTCCTAATCACGTTAAATATCCAATATTTCGCTTATTTCACTTGACACTTGGCTCTGACGGCCATACTGGATGTCACTTCGGCAAGAAATGAGGAACATGACAGACTCTTAATTAAAGTCTACCCCGTGGTTTCCAATATCTTTTTTTTATCTTTATAATTTCAGGCCATTGTGTCCTACTGCGGCTATAACAGAAATGTTGACCCAGCATAAATATATATAACTCAAATCATAGACTATCTATATCACATTTCTAGAGTTTAGGTTGAATCGAACCCGTGACTTCCGATATCAAAATATGAAAAAGTTACAGAAATGACAAACGCAAGATGATAGCAGCTCAACAGATGAGCTAAAAAGTTATTCACTTAAAAACTAATGTGGAAACTAGGAAAGTGTCTTATCGTTTAAGATAGGTACAATACAGCCAGGTTAACATACTTGATATTCATAAAAGGATGAGAGATAATAAATGTTAATTTCTTACATGAGCTGCGCAGGTCTGGTACAGTTGGTTACAGTGTGTTCGGGCAGGACGCGGGCCGCGGGCACCACCACACCGTCATACAATACGCCATATCATCTTGCTGCCATTGGTATTTGGCTGTGTAGTGATGAAATACGCAAACCCCCAGAGCCACTCAACCTGTAAAAAAAAAAGAATCTTTATTACTGCAAAAGTTCAGTGCTACTGTGTGCATCAAGTACGTCCTCAACATATGATGTTACGATCATTTATGTTTAACTTTCAAGGAACAAATTTTTTTCCTGCCAACAGCTATGAATGTAGGATCAAGCTTAACTCACATACCAGAGCAGAGTACGATTAAGATTGTACTAATTACAAATGACCAGCGCCACGTACTTAACTTTCTCTCCCAAGGATAATGGCCGACTGGCCGAGCCACGAAACAACTCGAAAGAAAAAACTCTCAAGATGAAGTCCACTGGACGTATGAACCTAGCAGAAGAAAGTAGCCGGTACTAAACTTCCCTTAACTACCATATCTGTCGTACTTCATGTGCAACCAACTGTCGAGATGTTTTAATGTTGTGCAAATTGGGACCTTTAAAGTAGATAAAGTGAGCATGCTGCCAAGATCATCTATTTCATATTTCACGATTCCTGATGAAAGTGAATGGTGGCCATGTACGTCCGTGGTCAGCAAGTGCACGAGCATATCAAATCTCCTGACACCCACCACATCCTGGCATAAAACTGTGAAGTAACATGCACGAAAAGAAAATTTTAAATAAGAAAATTGCTCCCTTTGAGGACTCAAGTTCGAGGACAATAACAGCATGTAATACAACCACAATAAACTGAACTACACGTTCGTAAAATTAGGACAAGTGATACATTCACAACAAACTTTGATAATATATATATATATATATATATATATATATATATATATATATATATATATATATATATATATTCTTCTTTCATACTATTTGCCATTTCCCGCGATAGCGAGGTAGCGTTAATAGAGGACTGGGTCTTTGGGGGAATATCCTCACCTGGCCCTCTTCTCTGTTCCTTCTTTTGGGAAAAAAAAAAAAAAAAAAAAAAAAATATATATAATCACATAGTATGTTTAAAGATCCACAAACCAGAATAGGCTATAATGGATCTTCACTCGTAAACATTTCCACATTTATATCTTCCTGAACAGGAAACTTGTAGACTTTTCTAAAAGTGAGATTAAAACTGAGCAGCCAGTCTTTCCTGAGGAATACATAAAAAGGGTGAACACCAGCGCAAGAAAGATTCGTATTCCACCAAAATAATTCAAAATTATAAGCTGTGGAGGGAATCATGAAAAGGGAACAGAATATTGTTCATACAATTAACAAAGCGGAAGAGGGAGAGTTCTTTTCTACACTAAAATTTATTTCAAAGCAAGATGGGCCAAAAAGAACGCAGTGTACCTTCCGTCTTGTCCATTTAGTGTTAATAATTTCTTTGTGACACCATCTTGTATCAGTTTCAATTGAACTCATCAGAAGAACCTCACCTACAGTACACTACATCGTAAATGATTGTCTGGCAAAAGGTAACTGCTTTGTAAAAGGTAAATCCTCCATCGTACAGAATAGTTTGGCAAAGGTAACAGCCTTGTTAGAAGTACAATCCTAGCCAGCACGTTTTATATTTTGTAACCTATCCCCAAAATATTCTTCTAATTTATTCATTTTCATCACCCATTCCGCTTTCAATTCAAGATAAAATAAGAGCCAAGAATATTTGATCAATAATTTTATACTAATATTTTACCCTCAACCAAATCTCGTACTGGAAAAGACCGGGCTGTTGTGAAAATACTTAAGATAACCATCCTGTTAATCTTTGCTTCTCCTACTAGGCTTGGTGACCTTTCATTAAGATAATTACATGCGCAGAGAAAAATGTTACGGTATCTTGTCGTCCATATTCCTTCACAAAGAGTTATCAAAATGTGGCTCGCTGGAGGTAGGTTCATGTCATCAAGATATGAACCTGTGAAATCTCTGGAGGCGAAATGCAAGTTAAATCACTGTAAACATAGATAAATACTGATCAATTGGCTTTATGATAACATTAAAGGAACTTACCGGCAGAAAACTTGTTCTTGGAATGAACAGCTTATCACCAGCAAACATGAGCTCCATCGTCATCACGAAATATAGCTCTCATATGCGGCTAAAACTGGTGTAGTCTTCACGAAATCTGTAGATTATTGGAAACTGTTCATGTAACTGCTTTCGGTAGTTCCTCTCGTCTCACAATACTTTTAAAATGAAATAAAATAATCACTGATTTACTCTCTATAGCAGACCACAAGGCAAGGCAGCCATTATTGAACAACCAAGCGAGTGTCCATTCGGAGACATTACGGGGATCAAATAATTTGTTTAGCAAACCAATTAAGTTTTCAAACAAATAAATATACGAATAGTAATTTAATTCGTCTGAGAAGAGTATGTTCTTCTTTTTTCTCCCAGTTCCATAAGTCTCACAATATTGTTTGTCATGCGTGGCCATCTATCTCCATTTTTGGCGGGTTGCTGACCACCTCCTCGTCCTGGACCAAGTAAGTCTTTTTTTTTTATTATTGTCTGGCGTTTTGTTTAGTGTTTGCTTATTCGATATCCATTAATAAAAGAAGGCGTGGTGCGACAGGGCATTCAAACAAGGTCGTTAGTCGTCGATATTTTGTAGCTTTTGACGTAGATAACCTCATTTGGGGAAATTTGGAATTAAACTGTTCATTTCAGTATCATTATATAAATATTGGTGAGAAGCAGGCACAGAACTACCAATAATACAGGAAGACATGAATGCGTTGGCAAACGGATGGAAAAAGGAACATAGTTGCAGTCTTCCTTGTCGACTGGAATGATCAACCATATGGTCCCCATGAACCCTAGACTAGAAATATTTGAGGGTACCACTGCTGCCAGACAGGAAGTAGGAAGATATCAAAAAAAAAAAAGTAAATATCGGTGGAAGTGAGGAGGCTCATGACGGAGCCTGTAGGCATTTGTACGTGTGGCTGAGATTCATGTGAAACCACTGGAGGTGTTCATGACCTACCATGTGAGCAGTGTTCCAACAATGGAGTATATATAAACATGAGGGGAAGCTTTTTAAGGTGTCGACCAGACTCGCTAACGGGTATGACCTGCAAAACTGTAGCGATAATAATGGGAGAGCAGGTAGAGCATTTCATGACGCATGAGATTTTATGTTGGAGACCACGGATTCAAAAAGGAAAGGTCGTGTGTACCGAATCTTAATATTTTTCTAAGTCAGTAACATCCTTAAATAAAAAAAAAAATAGATTATTGGAATACTAACCCTCATGAAGTTAGACGTCCGAGATAATAGTAGCAGGTTTCTTAGAGGCAGTGATGACTACCTACCTTACTGGGAGGGGAAAGAAAACACATGACAGGGGAGCCCTCCCATACTGGGCAACGGTGACAAGTGGGGTGCCTCAGGGCTCGGTACTGGGACCATGACTATTGGTATATATATGATCTGCCTGACGAAGCAGGATCATACCCCGGTGTGTTTCCTGATGTTGCTAGAATTATGAAAGAAGCGACAATCGTCTGACTTCCGAAGAAAAAAGAAAAGAATAAAGGGTATAACGATGTATTAATTCCTAGGCTATCAAGATAACGTTGAAATATATTTCCCGGAAGTCAGAAGAGATTTAAAAACAAGCTGGAATGATTGGAAGTTGGGTAAGAAATGTGTACGATGAATTGTGAGGAACCATTTGATTAACAAAGTTGTAAGGGGATAAGGGTTAACCAGGATGAAAATGAGAGTAGCGTTGGGAAAATTAAAAAATATATATGGTGGGATCGCAAGTGATGTGAGAAGGGGGCCCAGTATGAGGAAATAGGGAATAACAAATAGATATTAACACCAATGTACAACTGGAAACGTCGTTCCACTTATACTGGTAGAGGTTCTTCATCTTGGTCCGATTCTGCCAGTATGCAAAGCGCAGTGTCCTTGACCCCGGTCATCTAAGAGGCCACGTCCTCAGTATCCTACGTTATGATACAGCCACCTCAGCTGGTGCAGGTCATGATGATAGCGCGACCTCAGCTGGTGTACGTCATGATGATAGAGCGACCTCAGCTGGTGCACGTCATGATAGCGCGACCTCAGCTGGTGCACGTCGTGATGATAGCGCGACCTCAGCTGGTGCGTCATATCACAGCAACCTCAGCTGGTGCACGTCATGATAGCGCGACCTCAGCTGGTGCACGTCATGATGACAGCGCGACCTCAGCTGGTGAACGTCATGATACAGCGACCTCAGCTGGTGCACGTCATGATGATACAGCGACCTCAGCTGGTGCACATGATATAGCGACCTCAGCTGGTGCACGTCATGATATCACAGCGACCTCAGCTGGTGCACGTCATGATACAGCGACCTTAGCTGGTGCATGTCATGATGCTTCAGCGACCTCACCTGCCACGTCCCAGTACACACTACCTTCATTATCTCTTCGCACTCGGTGCTTTTCCTCAACTCCCACAACCCTTCCGACGTTTGGCAAAAAGAACCAGAGCTCAGACGAACCATCTCGAATACGATATCTCGCTCCATCGTGTCTCCCACAGTACTTGCCCGACACCATGTGCGACGTGTGGTCAGCATATATATATATATATATATATATATATATATATATATATATATATATATATATATATATATATATATATATAACATACAACCCTCCAACAGCCTGGATCGAATCCGGGACCCCTGTACAACAGGCGGGAGCGCTGCTGCTAGGCTATGATCGCCCCCTAAGCGGTGGCGCTCCCGCTTGTACAGCGGTCCCGGATTCGGTCCTGGCTGTTGGAGGGTTGTACTATGAAGGTGCGCGTTCATATGTACTTCGTTCGTGTGTATATATATATATATATATATATATATATATATATATATATATATATATATATATATAGATATATCTTTTTCTTTCTTTCAAACTATTCGCCATTTCCCGCATTAGCGAGGTAGCGTTAAGAACAGATGACTGGGCCTTTGAGGGACTACCCTCACCTGGCCCAATTCTCTGTTCCTTCTTTTGGAAAATTAAAAAAAAAACGAGAGGGGAGGATTTCCAGCCCCCCGCTCCCTCCCCTTTTAGTCGCCTTTTACGACATGCAGGGAATACGTGGGAAGTATTCTTGCTCCCCTATCCCCAGGGATAAATATATATTATTTTATATATTCACTACACTTTGTCGCCGTCTCCCGCGCCTGCGAGGCAGCGCAAGGAAACGCTACATATATATATATATATATATATATATATATATATATATATATATATATATATATATATATATTATCTTTTTATTTTGCTTTGTCGCTGTCTCCCGCGTTTGCGAGGTAGCGCAAGGAAACAGACGAAAGAAATGGCCCAACCCACCCCCATACACAATGTATATACATACACGTCCACACGCAAATATACATACCTATACATCTCAATGTACACATATACACACACAGACACATACATATATACCCATGCACACAATTCACACTGTCTGCCTTTATTCATTCCCATCGCCACCTCGCCACACATATATATATATATTATATATATAATATATATATATATATATATATATATATATATATATATGTATGTATATATGTATATATATATATATATATATATATATATATATATATATATATATATATATATATACGTCAGGTAGAAATATCCTGTCACCATAAGAGATGTGGTGTCCATGGATACCGAGGATCAGTATATGGCGAGGTAAATAACATTTCAATAGATGGCATCTTACGTCATGTTTTTGTTTGTTTGTTTTAGTGGCCGACACATGGCACAGTCATGCCCCAATCATGGCCATCTCAGATAAAAGATGAGATGAATTTCACAAAGTACAACAGCCATTAATTTGTACTCAGATGCTCGTTAACCTGAGTCCTGATGACGCAAAGGTTATGATGTAGGATAGGAAGGAGGGAAAGACATAGGATGGACAGGGTACCGACACCCCTCTGCTGTAGGAGGCATTGTAACGGTGAGTCCTCGCGTGCCTCGGCCCAACACGGAAACTATAGGAAGCAGCGTGGGGGTTGTTAGGGGGTTGGTGTCGTGCCGTGGATAGTCTTGATGGATGTAACTACGGGTTGGGAGGTTCATGAACGTGTACGATACAGTGGTAAGGATGAGAGAGGCGGGGACCCAGTACACGGAAATAGTTGATAACTCGTACAGTCCAGCTTACCAGTGGGCCGGAGTAATAGCCGTAGAACAGAGGGAGCGTAGCGAGGTTAGGCAGGAGGGAAGGGTGTATAACGGAAGACGGTGGGAGAATTACTAAGACGTAAAGCTTATAATTCAGGTCTAGGTAAAGGAGAGCAGTACTTTACTAGGGGGAAAGACATTCCTGTAGATGTGGCATAGCGACTCACAATTAGCGGCGTTTGTGCAACACCTTGGCTCTTGGGGAACGAATTTCGTGATGTTCATTTTTACGTAAAGCTTCCAGGATAGACTGCAGCATACGGTTAAGGTCGACATGTTTATATTATTTCTAGGGTTAAATTGCATTGGTTTGAAATTTGATGGTAAGAAACGAGTGAAATTTGATGTGGGTAGACAATGCGTCTTTGCACTATTGAATTTGATAAAGTTACAGAGTATCCGTTACGAGGTACTGCACAAGAGTCCAGACTGAGAGAGTTAACATATTCACTGCGAGAAGAGGTTGAGTGGGGGGGGGGGGGTGAAGAGGGGAGGGAGAGTATAGGCCGAAGGGTGACTAGGGCTAAATGTTGAACTGTGATCATTTATTAGACAGAGAATGAGGGGGGGGGGGGGTATAACAGAACGCTGATGGACCCCAGTGTCTGTAGAAGAGGAAGTTCTTCCGTCATAGACTGCTATCAGGATGGAATGGCTGGAACGCTATATATATATATATATATATATATATATATATATATATATGTTAGGGTATAGAGAGAAGCAAGGCCACACGTAGGGGCGTTTAGTGAGTGGAGAGGCGCCGTACGACTGGTGAATGTTCTGGAGACGGTCACAACCATGAGGAGGACGAGAGTTGGTTCACGCGGGAGCGGCCAACAGTGACCCTCGCTCCGCGAACACTGCAGTGGTGATCTCGAGATAGAGAGTGGGATTCCGAGTGTTTATATCGTGAGCGTTGAGACCTTGGAGGCATCACGAGAGGGAGCGCTGGGGCGGTAGATTAGTTACTTGATCGTCGTGATCAAACGTCGTCTGATGCTTCCGTGGCTAGAGCGTGTGTGTCCTCAGTCGCCACAAGTGTCTGTCCCAGTTGGTATCGTGAGCACTGCACACCGACCCACACCAGGCGTTTAACTACATTACACGAAAGACCTGGCGTGTTCGGCGGCCGCCAAGGCTACAGCAGTAGTGGTGGTGGGGGTCTCGGCAGGTGAAGGAGGGAGATGTCGGAGCCTAGCGAGCGGTGATATAGATGGACAGGAGCGAAGAATGCTGTGATTTATGGGCCCCTACCGCCCGTCAATTACTGGAGGGCCGGGCAGCGGGGCGAGGCGATCCTCTCACCTTACACTCCCCGCCAGCACCACCACGCCATCAGGTCACACAGCTCAGTCCTCCCGGCTGACATCGCGCTGTCTCCGGCAAACAACGAAGGACCAAACAAAAGGTTTATCCTTTTCTTCTGTCTTTCTTGGGGGATGGGTCTTCCCTCCCCCCCAGACCTCACGTGAAAATGATTGGCAGATGTTACGAGTGTCGGGGGAGCAGGGGGCCCCCACATGTGAGCCTGGGAGGACGGGGTTGCCAGAAATGGCCTTTTCGGAGGTCACTTGGCCTCCCCGGAGACTCACCTGTCAGGAACCCAGGCAGTCGATTGGAAACCCGCGACGTGTTAACCACTCCATGGTGTTGTTGTTGTTGTTGTTGTTTTTGCTTACGTCCACTGGAACTGCGAGAGACGCAGTGAAGCACCTGTGTCTACGTCTGTGCTTGTTCTGCTACTTATTTGTTAAGCAAGACAAACATATTTTGCCGTGATGTAAACAAAAAAAAAAAAAAAAGAATGGAGAGGGATCCGCGGTAGCCACCACCACCACCCCGGTTTTGGGTAACCATGAGGAACCGGGGTGACCTAGTGGTCCTGGACTACTGGGACGGACGGACGGGCTGGTGGTGGTCCTGGAGGATGTGTGAGCAGCGAGGGAAGCCACCAGCTCCTGCAGGACCAGATGACACACTCGAACCGTCTCACTTGCGGCTCAGGAACGAATGCTTCGGTAATCAAGAAGGACATTTGGTTTGGTAGTCGTTAACTATGGTAATTGCCTAGCTAAACGAGCTAGTTTTCCAATCCGCGGTAGTTTCATCGTCGCTGTCCGTTGTTGCGTGTATGTTGGGAGAATCTTTTAAGATTGTAGAAGCAGCCGCACCGTACGACCAGATCATGGTGGACAGAGGTGAAGCTAGACGTGGGCAGGAGTGGGAGGCATGGAACCGCTGCCTCTGTCTTGTTGCATCGTTAGCCATACACACACACACACACCAAGCCAGGATACTTATATTATGAACGAAGATCATGAAACAAAGATCTTGTATAGATATTTTGCTTTTATCCTATGTGTTTGTTTCTTTGATGATGATGAAATCAATATATTATAATGATGAAGACAATCTAATTTGTCGTGGGCTATGATGTGTGGGGAGGACCCGAGGCACCTGGCCCTCTCCTTTGCGTCATCGTGAACACAGCTCTTACTGCGTAAAGTTGCGTCATGTCTGAGGTTCTGCACGCGCACGCACACACACACACACACACACACACACACACACAGATGGCTCGACCCACATGACATTTAAGGCCCAATTGGAAGGGACAGCCTTAAGTGAGAACACTTTACTGTACATCAGTATTCACACGATTATAACATTTGTTACTGTGCAATGCGTAGCGCTGCTACTTTGTTCAACTCAGAACTTAATGTAGTCGTTCGGGAAGTCATTTGCTTCAAATTTAGATTTCAAAAGTTTATATTCTCAGCAGAAAGACGGTTACGTTCAACAATACGGGGAGTAAAGAATGTCACAAATGGCGATGGGCCATTTGTACGTACAGCACTGAAACGCACCATGACCGACCTATGTCTTCGTACCAGGTCTAGCTTGGCTAGTGACATGTGGCGCACGTAGCGAACACCTCGACAACCTCGGTGTGGCCCAAGACTTGCCATAGAATCTAAAACACATACACATCAACTCACGGTGTGCCGTGGCCGCACACATCCTCCGTGTTCTGTTGGGGATGTAAGACACTGAGGGATCACACTTAGACATTTTCCTTCTCCAGCCCCTGGCAGCATCACCTGTGACGTGTTCACGTCAACGTCACACTTTACCTATGAACCAAGCCGGCAGCCTATCTCCCCCTGAGGCAGACTTCACCTGAGGCAAATAATGAGACAAAATCAAACTATCAACTGTTGGCTGGGTTTTGTGGTCCCCTCACACCTCGGCTTGGTTCTGTGGTCCCCTCACACCTCGGCTGGGTTCTGTGGTCCCCTCACACCTCGGCTTGGTTCTGTGGTCCCCTCACACCTCGGCTTGATTCTGTGGTCCCCTCACACCTCGGCCTCATGCAAGTCCTCACGACTGTCTCGCTAAATGATTCGCTAAATGAATCACCTGTGACAATGGCGACCTTTGATGTGTAGGAACCGATGGTGGGGTTAATGCAACCGTGACTTGTACACAGTAATGTCAGACGTCCGTCTTTATACATAGAGAGACGTGTGTGTGTGTGTTGGGTCACGTGCCACAAAGGGTCCCTAGCGTGGGGGTAGGGTGCTGGTGGTGACGCACTCACCACACACACACACACACACACACACATCCCACCCATCATGACTCACCACACAGCATCTCTCACGTATCTTGAACGCGTCAACCTAACATTTGATTGATCCAGACAGAGGATTGCAGGACCCTCCCCACGTGCCCACCAGAGCTGACCATCACCAGCCGTGTTTACCTCAGTGTCCAGGTGAGCGTCAGCTCCACCTCCAACACCGCTGGCGTCTCCTGACGGCTGACGTTGGCTCGAGTCTATGCTGATAAATGCTTCTCCCCCACCCCTCCACACACACACACACACACACACGCAAGAGGGAAGACGTGGTACGTATATACACAAGGTTTAGCGTCGGGGCTACACGGGTGTAAAACTCGCTCCCTGCAAGTTGTAATGACACATTTACCACAAGAACTGGCTGCACTCGCACCTTGATATGTTTACATATGATGCCAAGGTCATGAGACAGGAAAAAAAAAGGGGGGAGAATTGCATCAAATTGCAAAGGGACTGAGACAGACCCTGAGACTGGAAGAAGATAAATGGTTGATGGAATTCACCGCGGGGTAAATGTGAAGTAATGAGGAGATACCGAGTGCAAGATGGGGCCTCTGTATGAATGCATCCAGCAGGATATAAGCTGCAGGAAGGTTTATGTGTGTGAGAGATGACTTGGCAGACAACATTGTACCTGCTAAAAGATAGACCTACCGCCAGCCAGAAGTCCCCATCTTAGAAGAATAGTGATGGAGAGAAACTGGTGTGTTGGCAAGTACTGAATCGTCTTCAAAAAACATGTACATTAAACTGTTCACACTGTACATGAAGCCATCAATCCTAGAAGCATTGTTCTTCTCAAGATTGGTCATCGTACTTTACAAAGAACTGGTAGAGAAGGTCCAGAGGAGGACAGTAAAGTTGGTGCCAGGAGTGAGAGAGCCGAGTTACGGCCATCAATTTTGTCCGCCATTGACGAGTGACGACAATAATGTGTAACTTTCAACACCCACTTGATGTCGGCGGTGGTCGCTTCTGCGGAGGATGCAAGGACAGCACAGCCAGGGGCCACATAACATGAAGCAACAGCTTTGTTAGAGAAGATGTACGGAGGTACCATTATGGTATGAGAATGGTGTATGGCTGGAATACACTTGAGTTATGACTATTACCAATGTGGAAACCACACGAGAGGTGAAGTAGTTGTATGATGGGAGACAGCTCATGGTAGGGCTCTCACGTGTGTGTGGTTCGGTGTGGTGAAGAACATGCTTCGTTGTGAAGAACATGTTTCATTGTGGTGAAGAACATGGTTCGGTGAGGTGAAGAACATGGTTCGGTTAGGTGAAGAACATGTTTCATTGTGGTGAAGAACATGGTTCGGTGAGGTGAGGAACATGGTTCGCGGAGGTGATGAACATGGTTCATTGTGAAGAACATGGTTCGGTGTCGTGAAGAACATGGTTCGTTGTGGTGAAGAACATGGTTCGGTGTGGTGAAGAACATGGTTCGTTGTGGTGAAGAACACGGTTCGTTGTGGTGAAGAACATGGTTCGTTTTGGTGAAGAACATGGTTCGTTGTGGCGAAGAACATGGTTCGGTGATGTGAAGAACATGGTTCGGTGAGGTGAAGAACACGGTTCGTTGTGGTGAAGAACACGGTTCGTTTTGGTGAAGAACATGGTTCGGTGAGGTGAAGAATATGGTTTCTTCGATGTCATGAACATGGTTCTCGCGAAATTGTAACTGGTGACAAAAGTAATGTTTGAAAAAGAAGTTACACATGGCCTTCCAGTGTCAACATTGTGGTTGAGCAGTGGCCGTGGCATCGCATAGCTTCTGTTTTATATAAGAACAATACGAGCGTTCCTATGGTAGACACTGCTAGATGTATGGATGATACGTGACGTGTTTAAAGTGGTAAATATATCTTTAAATTCCTTCATGCCATCCGCGCTCAGGATGCAGTTCTATGCTCAAGTGATAACAATTCAACATTCGCCATCGACAGACAGAGAATGTGTTTATAATGCACCCAGAATGACTGGATCCTTCAAGGAAGAGATCAGCTCGCAAGTGTGACGAGTGTCCGGTGTCTGCAGCAGTCAATGTCGCGCTCTGGCGTCGTTCTTAATCTTCCGTGAGACCCGTCCTGGGCCACCACGACCAACACCAGGGTCTCACTCACCCAGCGATCGATGAAGCAGCGAATGATCATCCCCCTCAGGCTAAGGCTTCAGGACCCATGCTAAAGCTTCTGCAGTCCCGACCGTCATACATATGTCTCTCTCTCTCTCTCTCTCTCTCTCTCTCTCTCTCTCTCTCTCTCTCTCTCTCTCTCTCTCTCTCTCTCACAGGCACTGCTCGCATGGACATCCTCTCTGGTGTCTAGAATTTGTGGTAGACAGACGGTAATCTGTCAAGTCCGTCCCGCGTCACTGGCCTGTCTACAGAGGCTCCAACGCCCCATTGTACACCCGTACACCCCGATAGGTCGTAGGTGGCTATGGGCGTTCCCCCTCGCCATGCACCACTGTCCATGCCCCTCATGACGGGAGTGTGGCCACGTAGTGTGTGGGTGGGTGGGTGGGTGGTGAGCCACACTATCACCCGCCCTGATCCAGGGTGTAGAGGGTGGGTGGGCAGCCCACCGGTGACCCACCTGGCGGCGTCTGCCACACTTACTATGCCCACCACATCGTCTTACAGTGGAGCAGTCCATCTCCGGCTTAACCCCACCCCCGCCCGGCCTCCCCTCCCCTCAGTAGGCGGGCGGCGGACAACCTGCCCTAAGGGGAGGGGTGTAGCAAGCCACCCCTGGGGGGGGGGGTGATTCCCCCAGGAGAGAGAGAGAGAGGGGTGTAGCCACTGACCCCTGGAGGTGATGCCCCCAGGGGAGGGGTGTCACCAGTGACCCCTGGGACAGCGTTGTGACAGCAGTTCTTCTACAACACACACCAGGGGGGACACCTTCCCTCACGTCATGTTGTGTTGTGTCCTGGCCACAACACACACCTCGGGGGACACCTTCCCTCACGTCATGTTGTGTTGTGTCCTGGCCACAACACACACCTCGGGGGACACCTTCCCTCACGTCATGTTGTGTTGTGTCCTGGCCACAACACACACCTCGGGGGACACCTTCCCTCACGTCATGTTGTGTTGTGTCCTGGCCACAACACACACCTCGGGGGACACCTTCCCTCACGTCATGTTGTGTTGTGTCCTGGCCACAACACACACCTCGGGGGACACCTTCCCTCACGTCATGTTGTGTTGTGTCCTGGCCACAACACACACCAGGGGGGGACACCTTCCCTCACGTCATGTTGTGTTGTGTCCTGGCCACAACACACACCAGGGGGGGGACACCTTCCCTCACGTCATGTTGGGTTGTGTCCTGGCCACAACACACACCAGGGGGGACACCTTCCCTCACGTCATGTTGTGTTGTGTCCTGGCCACAACACACACCTCGGGGGACACCTTCCCTCACGTCATGTTGTGTTGTGTCCTGGCCATAACACACAACAGGGGGGGATACCCTCCCTCACGTCATGTTGTGTTGTGTCCGGGCCACAACACACACCAGGGGGGACACCTTCCCTCACGTCATGTTGTGTTGTGTCCTGGCCACAACACACACCTCGGGGGACACCTTCCCTCACGTCATGTTGTGTTGTGTCCTGGCCACAACACACACCTCGGGGAGACACCTTCCCTCACATCATGTTGTGTCTTGACCACAACACACGACCGACGTCTATAGTCAACCTACTGTGTGTTAAGTCTTGTGTTTTATTTCTCTGATACACTTCCGGAGTGTTGTTGTGGTACTGGTGTGGCGGGTCTGTGGTAGCGCTGGAGTGTTGTTGTGGTACTGGTGTGGCGGTGTCTGTGGTAGGGCTGGAGTGTTGTTGTGGTACTGTTGTGGCGGTGTCTGTGGTAGAGCTGGAGTGTTGTTGTGGTACTGGTGTGGCGGTGTCTGTGGTAGAACTGGAGTGTTGTTGTGGTACTGGTGTGGCGGTGTCTGTGGTAGAGCTGGAGTGTTGTTGTGGTACTGGTGTGGCGGTGTCTGTGGTAGAGCTGGAGTGTTGTTGTGGTACTGGTGTGGCGGTGTCTGTGGTAGAGCTGGAGTGTTGTTGTGGTACTGGTGTGGCGGTGTCTGTGGTAGAGCTGGAGTGTTGTTGTGGTACTGTTGTGGCGGTGTCTGTGGTAGAGCTGGAGTGTTGTTGTGGTACTGGTGTGGCGGGTCTGTGGTAGAGCTGGAGTGTTGTTGTGGTACTGGTGTGGCGGTGTCTGTGGTAGAGCTGGGGTGTTGTTGTGGTACGGTACTGGTGTGGTAGGTCTGTGGTAGAGGCGGATGTCTATAGTAACTGTGGATTATATAGTTTGTCTGTCTGGCGTGACGTGGTGACGCACATTGTCGGTCCTGCAGCTGTGTGGTGGTGACGTGAAGTGACGCACACGGCCGGTCCTGCAGCTGTGTGGTGGTGGTGACGTGACGAGACGTGTCGCACATGGTCGGTCATGCAGCTGTGTGGTGGTGACGTGACGTGACGCACACGGCCGGTCCTGCAGCTGCGTGTGTGGTGGTGGTGACGTGACGAGACGTGACGCACACGGTCTGTCCTGCACTGTGTGTGTGGTGGTGACATGACGTGACGCACACGGTCAGTCCTGCAGCTGTGTGTGTGGTGGTGGTGACGTGACGTGACGCACACGGTCGGTCCTGCAGCTGTGTGTGGTGGTGGTGATGTGACGTGACGTGACGCACACGACCGGTCCTGCAGCTGTGTGGTGGTGGTGACGTGACGCACACGGCCGGTCCTGCAGCTGTGTGTGGTGGTGGTGGAGACGTGACGTGACGCACACGGCCGGTCCTGCAGCTGTGTGTGTGGTGGTGACATGACGTGACGCACACGGTCAGTCCTGCAGCTGTGTGTGTGGTGGTGGTGACGTGACGTGACGCACACGGTCGGTCCTGCAGCTGTGTGTGGTAGTGGTGATGTGACGTGACGTGACGCACACGACCGGTCCTGCAGCTGTGTGGTGGTGGTGACGTGACGCACACGGCCGGTCCTGCAGCTGTGTGTGGTGGTGGTGGTGACGTGACGTGACGCACACGGCCGGGTCCCGCAAGTGGGTTGACGCGTGCTCCATCCAACCAAGGTGTTTACCCCTGGCTGGGATTAAAGGAGAGTGGGGTGGTGGTGGAGCAGAGGGACAATCGTAGGTGATTTGGGATCCCATGTACCCAGGCATGAGGCGGGTGCGCGCGCGCGCTCCGTCTGTGTGTGTGTGTGTGTGTGTTTACACCCACGCTTGGTCTTGCTCGTCACAAATCGTCGGTCGTTTCCGCAAACGAGGCGCTTCTCTGGCCTAGTGAAGGGGACCCCCTCCCCTCTCCCTCCCGTCTTCCTGTTATTACTCTCCCTCTCCCTCTCACTCGACTATTTTTTTTTCTTTTTTTTTTGATGGTGTGGTTGTGAGCGGGACGACGAGAGTAAGTAACGCGGAAGAGTGGTGGCAGCAGCAGACTTGTACAATGTAAAGACCTGTGGTGTAGGTTGGCTGGATACGCCTTTCTAGAGGGGGGGGGATGTTATTTTTAATACCAGGATGTACTGGTGTGTGTGTGTGTGTGTGTGTGTGTGTGTGTGTGTTGGAACAACTTGTTAAGCACTTGTTGCAGAGTGCGCGTGGCGTGGTGAGTGTTTCTCGACGTTTCTCTCACGATTCTGATAAGGTTGGGCCAGGCAGTCAGACTGAGCCATCCAGTTTGTCGTAGGGAAAAAATCTGTCAGCACGTTAACACTTGTTGATCCATGGCGTCTTGGCAACGGCTCTCTCCCTTGTATATCAGTTGACTGCTGTACGTCTTGTGTCTCTTTCTTGTACCTTCTTTCCTGATGATCTGATCATGACACGAAAGTACACTTGAGAATTTATCATGTTTCATTTTTCTCGTGGTTATCAGCAAATAGTAGATCACGCGAACCACTGAACTATTGCCCTATTGCAGTATATATATATATATATATATATATATATATATATATATATATATATATATATATATATATATATATATAGGAAGAGAGGAAAGTGATTGGTTCTCAGTGAATGTAGGTTTGCGGCAGGGGTGTGTGATGTCTCCATGGTTGTTTAATTTGTTTATGGATGGGGTTGTTAGGGAGGTGAATGCAAGAGTTTTGGAAAGAGGGGCAAGTATGAAGTCTGATGGGGATGAGAGAGCTTGGGAAGTGAGTCAGTTGTTGTTCGCTGATGATACAGCGCTGGTGGCTGATTCATGTGAGAAACTGCAGAAGCTGGTGACTGAGTTTGTTAAAGTGTGTGAAAGAAGAAAGTTAAGAGTAAATGTGAATAAGAGCAAGGTTATTAGGTACAGTAGGGTTGAGGGTCAAGTCAATTGGGAGGTGAGTTTGAATGGAGAAAAACTGGAGGAAGTGAAGTGTTTTAGATATCTGGGAGTGGATCTGGCAGCGGATGGAAACATGGAAGCGGAAGTGGATCATAGGGTGGGGGAGGGGGCGAAAATTCTGGGAGCCTTGAAGAATGTGTGGAAGTCGAGAACATTATCTCGGAAAGCAAAAATGGGTATGTTTGAAGGAATAGTGGTTCCAACAATGTTGTATGGTTGCGAGGCGTGGACTATGGATAGAGTTGTGCGCAGGAGGATGGATGTGCTGGAAATGAGATGTTTGAGGACAATGTGTGGTGTGAGGTGGTTTGATCGAGTAAGTAACGTAAGGGTAAGAGAGATGTGTGGAAATAAAAAGAGCGTGGTTGAGAGAGCAGAAGAGGGTGTTTTGAAATGGTTTGGTCACATGGAGAGAATGAGTGAGGAAAGATTGACCAAGAGGATATATGTGTCGGAGGTGGAGGGAACGAGGAGAAAAGGGAGACCAAATTGGAGGTGGAAAGATGGAGTGAAAAAGATTTTGTGTGATCGGGGCCTGAACATGCAGGAGGGTGAAAGGAGGGCAAGGAATAGAGTGAATTGGAGCGATGTGGTATACCGGGGTTGACGTGCTGTCTGTGGATTGAATCAAGGCATGTGAAGCGTCTGGGGTAAACCATGGAAAGCTGTGTAGGTATGTATATTTGCGTGTGTGGACGTATGTATATACATGTGTATGGGGGTGGGTTGGGCCATTTCTTTCGTCTGTTTCCTTGCGCTACCTCGCAAACGCGGGAGACAGCGACAAAGCAAAAAGAAAAAAAAAAAAATATATATATATATATATATATATATATATATATATATATATATATATATATATATATTGGAAAGGATCACAATTGTGCGCGTGATCAAGTATATTCTCATAGGGTAAACCATGGAAAGTTTTGTGGGGCCTGGTTGTGGAAAGGGAGCTGTGGATTCGGTGCATTATACATGACAGCTAGAGACTGAGTGTGAACGAATGTGGCCTTTGTTGTCTTTTCCTATGTGGCGGGGTGGCGACGGGAATGAATAAGGACAGACTATGAATTATTTACATGTATATATATATGTATATGTCTGTGTGTGTATATATATGTATACGTTGAGATGTATAGGTATGTATATGTGCTGTGTGTGGACGTGTATGTATATACATGTGTATGTGGGTGGCTTGGGCCATTCTTTCGTCTGTTTCCTTGCGCTACCTCGCTAACACGGGAGACAGCGACAAAAGTATAATTATATATATATATATATATATATATATATATATATATATATATATATATATATATATATATATATATATATATATTCCTATGAGTCCACGGGGAAAATGAAACACGATAAGTTCCCAAGTGCACTTTCGTGTAATAATTACATCATCAGGGGAGAAACAAAAGACAAATATAAGTCAGTTGATATACATCGAAGAGACGAAGCTAGGACGCCATTTGGTAAACATGCGATTGTCCAAGACGTACAACGAGCGTTCATAAACTTATCATTTTACAAATTTTATCAATAATAGTTATCTAATTTGTATAGACCATCACTAATATCAAGATTATAATTCTTTGTGTATTCAATAATAGAAGATTCCATGATATTTCTCGTGGTGATAGAGTTAATAACTGAGATGGCATTACTCCAGTCAATACAAAAATCATAATTTTTATATATACATATATATATCATGCAAATCTCTAACAGCCAGGATCGAACCCGGGACTCCTGTGCAAGAGGCAGGAATGCTAACCAATAGGGTATGGGCCTGGCTAATAGGAATCAACTATTCGAATACTAAGTACTCAAATACCCTTCGTCTCACAATGGTGAGCAACGGGGTCTATACCAGTTATTTCCCAACTGGCGCACATAGCCAGCTGATAGCATTTTACCGAACCTAACTGTACAACGCGGACGTATATGACTACAAATAAAGTGCATAGAAACGCGCACCTTCATAGAACACACAAACCTCCAACAGTCAGGAGCGGGTTCGATCCTGGCTGTTGGAGGTTTGTATGTTCTATGAAGGTGCGTGTTTCTATGCACTTTATTCGTGTATATATATATATATATATATATATATATATATATATATATATATATATATATATATATATATATATATATATATATATATAACTGATTCCCGATGGTAGAAAGGTTATCGGAAGAAGGGAAGACAACAACAGAAAATGAGAATTCGCAATTTCCCTGTACACGTAGTGAACGATGTATCATACCGACCAACCCTCGTATGGCTGGTCTCCACACACAAACTATGGGAAGCAGCAGCCAGTCATGCAGTGCGGGGCCCAGGTCTCAGGAGCCAGGACACATGCGGGCAAATTACGGAAGCAGTGGAAAACTCAGATACCAGCAGAACAGAGAGGGGAGAACATCCGTAGGGAGGTGATGATGAGAGAGTGGTGGTGGTCGGAGGTAATGAACCAAGGCTCTGGGAAAGATGGGGTTTTTCTGTACACCGTGTCTGTGTCCTCTCCCAGGGTTTACCATATACATTTTGTCACGCTGCCTCTCTGAAATGTGTAGCAGCTGCGGTTATATTCTGTGTCGTAAGTTCTGTTCCTCAGAGAGAGAGAGAGAGAGAGAGAGAGAGAGAGAGAGAGAGAGAGAGAGAGAGAGAGAGAGAACGTTTCAGGAAGGAGTCCGACGACCACTAGAAGCATCAGGTATCTGGAAGTCGTGGAAACGTTGCCATAACATGCACAGACCCAGCAGTCGGTACACATGGGTGTGCGTCTGTGTATTCATGTTCAGCGTGAAAGACGAATCATTTTTGTTTATGTGCATGGTATGACGCGACCTGGAGGCCAGGTGGGTGGATGGGAACCATGGAGGACCTCCCTGCAGTGAGAGGGCGTGGCGGGTCCAGAGCAGACGCACGCCCGCGTGTACTGACTCAGCGCTGGGTCTGTGCATCTGTTGTGGCAACGTATCCACGACTTCCAGATACCTGATGCTTCTAGTGGTCGTCGGACCCCTTCCTGAAACGTTCTCTCTCTCTCTCTCTCTCTCTCTCTCTCTCTCTCTCTCTCTCTCTCTCTCTCTCTCTCTCTCTCTCTCTCTCTCTCTCTCTCTCTCTTCCCTAGCCTTTTCATCAATCACGTTGCGAGAGGCAACATTCCCCCACACGGCTGAGGTGGTGGTGGTGGGGTGTTGTGGCAACATATGTTTTCCTCTGGTGTAGTCAGCGTGCTCACTGGCCAGCTGGGTCACCGGGGTTGTCATGGTGGCTTCTGTTCCGTGTCACCCTCGGTGGGTGGGTGGGAGTCACGCGTGGGGACCTGGACTCACCAGCACTGACCTGGTGACGAGGGGGAGACCTGGACCATCAGGGGACCTGGACCATCAGGGGTCTTTCTCCTGTGATATTTCTGCTTTCAGAGGTCGGGTGTGCAAGCAGTGTGTGTGACACACCAGGGGAGGGAGGCAGTGTGTGTGTGACACACCAGGGGAGGGAGGCAGTGTGTGTGACACACCAGGGGAGGGAGGCAGTGTGTGTGACACACCAGGGGAGGGAGGCAGTGTGTGGGACACACCATGGGAGGGAGGCAGTGTATCACACCAGGGAAGGGAGGCAGTATGTGAGACACACTAGGGGAGGGAGGCAGTGTGTGAGACACACCATGGAAGGGAGGCAGTGTGTAAGACACACCAGGGGAGGGAGGTAGTGTGTGAGACACACCAGGGGAGGGAGGTAGTGTGTGAGACACACCAGGGGAGGGAGGCAGTGTGTGAGACACACCAGGGGAGGGAGGCAGTGTGTGAGACACACCAGGGAGGGAGGCAGTGTGTGAGACACACCAGGGGAGGGAGGTAGTGTGTGAGACACACCAGGGGAGGGAGGTAGTGTGTGAGACACACTAGGGGAGGGAGGCAGTGTGTGAGACACACTAGGGGAGGGAGGCAGTGTGTGAGACACACCAGGGGAGGGAGGCAGTGTGTGAGACACACCAGGGAAGGGAGGCAGTGTGTGGGACACACCAGGGGAGGGAGGCAGTGTGTGAGACACACCAGGGTAGGGTGGCAGTGTGTGAGACACACCAGGGGAGGGAGGCAGTGTGTCACACCAGGGGAGGGAGGCAGTGTGTGAGACACATCTGGGGAGGGAGGCGCAGTGTGTGAGTAATGTGGTGTGAGCCCTTGAGTTCCCTGGCCACCTGTACGTCTCATAATGAGCCACTTCCCCCCCA
The DNA here is from genome assembly GCF_036320965.1 of Panulirus ornatus. Taxonomy (NCBI): domain Eukaryota; kingdom Metazoa; phylum Arthropoda; class Malacostraca; order Decapoda; family Palinuridae; genus Panulirus; species Panulirus ornatus. Next base: position 13,309,521 of record NC_092267.1, on the reverse strand, counting down.
GCCTAGTGGAGCCCAACCACTCACAATGATCCCTTCCCTTCAGCTGGTCGTGTCACAACCCCCCCCCCCCCCCACACTCCCTCTACACTAGACGTAAGCCTCCTCACAACGTGCGAGGCGAAGTGTTGCTAGATGTGACATGAGTGTTGGTGTCGGGCATGGAGCCGGGGCAGCCGAGGTGCACAAGGTGCCAAGACACACACGGTGTGGAGAGGCTAGTATTTCGTGTGCGTTGGGCAGCGGCTCAGCCTTATGGTCACTTACCTGATAGCCGTTCAATCTATACTCATTCACTCACTCTGTGTGTGTCAAGGTTCGTACCGTCGTGTGTGTGTGTGTGTGTCGAGGGTCGTACCGTCGTGTGTGTGTTTGTGTCAAGGGTCGTACCGTCGTGTGTGTGTGTGTCAAGGTTCGTACCGTCGTGTGTGTGTGTGTGTGTGTGTGTGTGTGTGTGTGTGTGTCAAGGGTCGTACCGTCGTGTGTGTGTGTGTGTCTGTGTCAAGGGTCGTACCGTCGTGTGTGTGTGTGTGTGTGTGTGTGTGTGTGCGCGCGCCCAAGGGTCGTACCGTACTGCTACATGAGTTATGTGTACCACATCCTGCAGTAGTATGTCTACAGGTGGGGCTTCTGGGAGAGCCTTCATCACCAGCTGACTGAGGTGCCGTCACCATGTATACGCTGCAACCCTACACTAAAGGGCAACCCTACACTAAAGGGAGACTGGGTATGAGTTCTTTCCTCCTCCTCCTAATCTTCTTCTTCTTCTTCTTCTTCTTCTTCTTCTTCTTCTTCTTCTTCTTGATATAGTCGTGTCCTAGCTATAACATTTCTACTAATAATGGTAATATTGGTAATAATGATAATAGTAATAATGATAATTATAATGATAATGATAAAGATAATAAAATAATAATAATAATAATAATAATAATAATGATAATAGTTGTTGTAGTACTAGCACTGTAATAGTAATAATGTGATGTTCAGTTTCATCATCATCCTAATGATATAATTGGTAACAACCATGATGATGGCACGTAACAAATGACGTGGGGTTTCTTAAGAGTGGAAGAGCGTGACACAGACACCAGATGTGTGCAGTTTCTGTGGCACATCGTGCCCACATCCCCAAGTCATGTTGCTTGATAAGGTAAAATGGTGAGGTAAAGAAGAACGAGCGGATGAATCTGGGTTGCAGCAGATGTCTGTAGACCCAACACTTGACAGAGGAAGGTTAACTGGAGGACGAAAGAAGGAAGAGAACTCTGCAGCTTTGTTGTAAGAGGGAAGCAGGACTCATATACCGTTCATCCTCGTGTGGTAGCTCTCCACACGGAAACTATGGGATGCAGCAACCAGCCGCGTGTTGTGAGTCTTGTACTAGATTCTTTAAAATATTTTGACAGCAGCTGGCGCGTGTATTATGAGGTCTGTACCGCTAGGTTTATATAGTGAACATTTACAGCTTCTAAGATTATCCTCTCTTAATTCAAACACTCGAACTGTTCAAACCTATTGGTGTTGTTTTAGTAATGATAGTATCAGGGATCTTACTATCTGTAGTAGAAGTGGCTAGAACAATAGTAGTTTTATTGTATAAGTAGGAAATGGATAGTTGTAGTGGCAACTTGTAATACAAGTAGAACCACTGATAGTTGTAACGACAATAGTTCAGCATTTCAGATGTAGCAGTAGCAGGTGGGTATCACTGTGTTTGGTATTCGGTCACACGTACCATTTATGTCTAGTGGCATACAACTACAGGGGTACTGGGCGCCACCCCATACTGTTCAGGGGTACTGGGTGCCACCCCATACTGTTCAGGGGTACTGGGTGCCACCCCATACTGTTCAGGGGTACTGGGTGCCACCCCATACTGTTCAGGGGTACTGGGTGCCACCCCATACTGTTCAGGAGTACTGGGTGCCACCCCCGTTCTGTTCAGGGGTACTGGCTGCCACCTTATACTCTTGAGGAGGACCGATTGCTTCACCTGGCTTTCCCATGAAGTGATATAACCCAATGCTCTCGATAACGTCACATGTTGTTTGTCAGGATGGCTCCTATCACTACCTGAGGGATAATGACCCTGGGGAACCCAGGCCGGGCCACGACGTCTCCCTGGAGTCGACGTGGCTGCGATCGGAACCATGGACGCGGGAGTGGGTCTAGGTTAGGGTGGGTGATGGAGGGCGAAGTTCTGGAATCACTGAAGAATGTGTGTGTGCAAAGAGAGATCGTTGTGTGTGAGGTCAAGAAGGGGTATGTTTGAAGGTATAGTAGTCCCAATATTATTGCATGGATGCGAGGTATGGGTCATAGACAAGGCTTTACTGAGGTTGGATGTGTTGGAAATGAAATGTTTGAGGACAATATGTAGTATGAGTTGGTTTGATCGAGTAAGTAGTGGAAGAGCAAGAGAGATGTGTGGTAATGAAAAGAGTGTGGTTGAGAGAGTAGAAGAGGGTGTGCTGAAATGGTTTGGACATATGGAGAGAATGAGTGAGGAAAGATTGACAAAGAGGATATATGTGTCAGAGGTGGAGGGAACAAGAAGCGGGAGACCAAATTGGAGGTGGAAGGATGGAATGAAAAAGATTTTGAGCAATCGGGGCCTGAACTAGCAGGAGGGTGAAAGGCGTGCACGGAATGGAGTGAATTGGAAATATGTGGTATACTGGGGTCTACGTGCTGTCAGTGGACCAAAACAGGGCATGTGAAACGTCCGGGGTAAACCATGGAAAGGTCTGTGGAGCCTGGATGTGGATAGGGAGCTGTGGTTTCAATGCATACCATATGACAGCTAGAGACTGGATGTGAGCGAATGCCGCCTTTCTTCATTTGTTCCTGGCGCAACCTCGCTAACGTAGGAAACTGCGATGAAGAGCGAAACGAAAGGAATATATAATGTTTAACTTTGTAAGGACGACAACCCCACACTTGAAGGGCTTAGCCTTTGACTTGACCTGTACGGATCAGGTCATAATCCAGGTCATCATGTCCAAGGGTCGTTCCGTAGTTCCCGAAGGTCACACCGTCGTGCTTTAAGAATGAGTAAAAGAGTGTCAGATCCACTTTCCAAGCGGTCTGTCTCGTGGGTCTCGTCCACCTGACCCCAGGCGGCCTGTCTCGTAGGTCTCGTCCACCTGACCCTAGGCGGCCTGTCTCGTGGGTCTCGTCCACCTGACCCCAGGCGACCTGTCTCGTAGGTCTCGTCCACCTGACCCCAAGCGGTCTGTCTCGTAGGTCTCGTCCACCTGACCCCAGGCGGCCTGTCTCAAGGGTCTCGTCCACCTGACCCCAGGCGGCCTGTCTCAAGGGTCTCGCCCACCTGACCCCAGGAAGCAATGTCTCGCGTCGCAGTCCGCCACACGTCACCTGGGGCGTGAAGAAGGCATCTGGGGACTTCCCTCCCCAGACGACAGACCCTAGGGAGGTTAGGTTAGGTTCCACCTCTTGTATGTACAGATCTCTGGCTGCCAGCGTGGCATGGGGAACCACAACACATGGTGTGTGTGTGTGGCTGAGGGATCTTGACGGGATGTCTTTCTTTCTCTACGCCCGAAAAGCTTTGGAACCCCTCTACCTTCTCAGTGTCTTCCCCCAGCGCCTACCACCTAACCCTTTTCTAAATGGAAGATTTTTCCAAAACTCAGATTTCGTCTCCTCTCCTTGCCTCTCCCTCTCTCGCCCTTTATCTCGTCTGCGGTCTGGGTTGGACGAGGACCGTCGTCTTGTTATGTCTGGACTTGCTCAGAATGCTAATTGATCATACGATTTTAAGTTGTGTTTAATGGATGTGTGTGTGTGTGTGTGTGTGTGTGTGTGTTTGTGTGTGTGTGTGTGTGTGTGTGTGTGTGTATGTGTGTGTCCAGACACTTCTATGGACGGGGTCCCAGGAGTGTGAGGTGCCCCCTGGGTGGACGGGGTACCAGCAGCATCCTTTACCTGGCTCTTGCGACACGAGTAGCCGGATGGTACCCATCATGGGAGGCAGGTATGCCCCCAACCCACCCCCCACGTTCCTGTCCCATGCCTCCCTCCCATGTCCCTGTCCCACGGCTCCGTCCCATGCCTCTCTCGCATGTCTCCCTGTCCCACGGCTCCCTCCTATGCCTCTCTCACATGTCCATGTCCCATGACCCCATCCCACATCTCTTTCTCCCAAGCTTGACAGGTCATGTATCTCAGGTCCCCAAGTACTCTTGACCTTCACGCTGTTGTGTTTTACTGACCTCGTTTGTCGTCGCTTCCTTCCTTGTCTCTGTTATCCCTGGTATGAAGCTGCGTTTGACTGTCGTTCCATGTGTTAATTTCATCCCTATAAACATCTCATCCATACATATTAACATTTTACCGAGGATAGTACATAAGATATATAAAAAACTCTTATTGACAGTGTGGTCCTCAATATATTCAAAGGTTCTCAGTTGACGACAGGAACCCTTATCTTTTGTTTACTTAACCTTGTTCTAACACTTTTTTTTGTGTGTGGGTCTTACCCAAGCGCTTCCTGTGTTTACTCTTGGTTCTCACTACTTTTCTCAGTGGCCGAAGTCTCTTGAAACTCAAGTCTCACTGGTTTCCGTATGTCATAACTGGTGTCGTCTGCTTCTGCCTTATTTATACCCAGCACGTTCATCTGGCCTATATTGTGTTCTTAATAGCATCTACCTTTCTCTTCTCCATCAGTATTATGTTCTTAGATTTTCTTGGTCTTTTGTATACCAAATCACAGTCTCTTGATAGTTACTAAACATTTTTTTACACTATTTCATTTCTACAGAGCTCGTTCTGATTCGCTGTTCATATATATATATATATATATATATATATATATATATATATATATATATATATATATATATATATATATATATATATATGACGGATCCGGAGTGATGATATCCCTCCGGCTTGGTAAAAACCCTGATAATATTGACCTGTTTAGTACGATGACTAAATATCTGAGAGTGCGACGTTTTGATTAACCCCGTGACTGCGATGCCTTGCCGTCAGTGTGATGACTTTGGTCACTGTACTCAGGGGTCATCAACGTAATCGAGAATCAGGTCATCGTACTCGAGGGGATCAACATATGAACTCTTGTATTGAAAAGCTTAATCTTATTCGTTGCTCACACTTTATAAAATGATGTGGTCAGTAAAGCCATTTACAATGGCCATATCCCGTACACCATTACGTAGTATCTGTCTATGTATGACAATGGCCAGGTTTTTTTTTTTTTTTTTACAGAGCGCTGGCCGCTCTCCCGCCGACCCACTCCACACATATGGACAAGCCATGAAAATGTGCTGTGAAACACGAGCTAGGTAGTAGTCCCGCGGCTAGGCTAACAAGGTCGGGGTGGTCGCTCTAGCGGGGGGGGAGCCTGGCCATCGCAGGGTTATGAAATTTATATCAGTCTCTTTAGCACGACGGTACAACCTATTATCATGATAACACTGTTGTACATCAAGACGGTACGATCTTTTATGATGAAACCTTTCACTCTAAATACTTGCGAAGCAGTCGTTAACCCGACCCGTCTGGGTCAGGCCAAAGGTCACGCCTTCACAACCTAATGGTCATACTAGCTTGCTGAGTAGTATTGTACCCAGAGAGTTAAAAGTATCGTATCACACGGAACCAAGGTTATCGTGGTCAACCACGCTCCACACATCGTGACTAGCAAAGCCCCCATCCCTACCATTGTGAATAACTTCACTACATTTGTGTTCAGTACTGATTAACGCACCCTCCCCTATATCACTTTTTTATATTATGTATTTTTCAATCCCAGCTTTTTGCTACAGCCACAGCAACCCGTTAACTATTATTATTATTATTATTATTATTATTATTATTATTATTATTATTATTATTTATCCCTGGGGATAGGGGATTAAGAATACTTCCCACGTATTCCCTGCATGTCGTAGAAAGGCGACTAAAAGGGGACGGAGCGGGGGGGCTGGAAATCCTCCCCTCTCGTTTTTTTTTTTTTTTTTAATTTTCCAAAAGAAGGAACAGAAGGGGGTCAGGTGAGGATATTCCACAAAGGCCCAGTCCTCTGTTCTTAACACTACCTCGCTAACGCGGGAAATGGCGAAGTTTGAAAGATTATTATCATTATTATTATTAGTAGTAGTAGTATCATTAGTATTTTATCATTATTGTTATTGATAATAAAAGATATCGACAAATGCAAGTATTGGTCAGGTTCGGTTTAGCTGAATATCTCGATTTTTTTTTTATTAAAGAAAAGAGCCTTTACATATCGTAAGCAAACGCTAATCGACAAGACTTGAGTTGATCCATCAGGACAGAAAGGTGTACATCGGCTGAGATTTCGTGACTCCACTGTCAAACCATGGGAAACTGGTTCACATGATAATCAAATTGCCTTTTAAGATGCTACTGTCACAGTGTGTACAGAGGTTTAAAAAGCTATGTGATAGTAGAATGAGTTTAAGAGATGGGGGCCACAAGAGGGTAGAACTTCCTCTCTGTACTGTACAAATAGGTAATTTATACATACGTAATTTCTGAACAAATCACTGCTATTAGCAATCTGGGGAAATTCTTACGTCCGCGTAGTAGCGAGGGTGACTTTTTCTTTGCGATGGTCTCAACACCTTCAATTGCATAATGACATACGACTCAAACTCTGAACTTCTAAGGAAAAATAGCCCAATTAGCAGTCTTGCCTCGTCATCTACTGTTGACACATTCTGAAGGGATCAAAAGTAGTAACAACATAAAAGGAGAGTAAAATGGAAACTATGTGAAAGTGTCGAGTTCTTTTAATACTTCTGTTTGGAACGTTCCTCCGCCATTCTTCAAATATTTCAAATTCATTTTACATGTAGAACAGCAGGAGACTCATTCAAGCTATGTTAGAGGTAGAATTAGATTAAATGTGTATTTCGATTAAGGGAATAGGAGTACAAGATAATTTTATTAGTAACTTGCAAGGGTTTGGTAGCTGAGTGCGCAGCTTGGTAGGCACCTTTCCAAGCCTATCTGGCAACTTCCACGTTCTTCATTTCATTCTAACATTTTGTGTCTTTCGTATTAGAATATGCGTATTCTTCTGTCAAACTATTATATGCTGAATTTTTACATCATGAATAGAGTAGATTATTATCATAAAAATAAAAATGCAATAAGGATGATTGGCCTCTCTGCCTCCCATAGTGCGCCATTTAAATCCCAGCGAGGATGTGGGGTTTGTGCTGGGGAACTGTAGAGGACGCACAGCACTTCCACTGACTCTAATGGTCATGGCAGTGACGTAGAACATCTGCGGCATGTGGAAACTATAGCAGTTCGGACTTTCTATTATCATATTTACTCATACAGAAAAGTAAATTAGAGCAGTGCAAATGCAAGTAGATGTAGAGATGAAATACCGAGAAGTGTATGAGGATAAAAGGGAAACCGGTTTGCCAAGGGAAAATAATTGCATTTTTCGTTCAAACCAACATTTTAATCTTGCAATTAGTTTTTAACCATAGCATCAAGTTCAAGTAAGTCATTGACCACGGCAGTTTGCCTCCTACACAGAGTAATACAGAGAAGGGAATGTGCATATGCATTGATTAAGAGTTGTTTACACGAGCATCAAATAGTACTTGCGTGGATATTACAGCAAACAGATCTCAGCATTAGGAAGGAAAGTGGTTTTATTTCTCGTTTAGATCTAGGATATTCCTACAGAAACATATTATTTCTCGTTTAGATCTAGGGTATTCCTACAGAAACATTATTTCTCGTTTAGATCTAGGGTATTCCTACAGAAACATAGATAGTGATAGCCAGAATTCTACACCATTTGACTGCCTCAAATCGAAGATCAGAGAAAGAGCGCAGTAGGGCTGAACTTCGAGTACAACTATTTCCATGGCAACCGCACGCCTTCCCTGACTTGTTTGTTTACTTCTTTACATTTCATGTCTGCATGTTTTTCCAGTTTGGTTTATAGTATATATTGCGCGAGGGGCCCAGCTGATAGGTAAGGGGTGACGGTGATAGATAAGGGGTGACGGTCAACAGGAGTGTATATTGGACTGATTCTCATGAGGTTTATAGATAACAGTAATTATGGGGCAATTGCCACTGTTATGGGCCATCTTGATTTTGAACGAGCAGAGTTACTATACACTCGATCACGTTATCTCGCCAGCACAGGACAACCCACTGTTGTTGAAGCTCAAAATGAATGCATGAGGGGTAGGTGGATCCCATGTGGCTGTTGCGAATGTCAGTAATTGTTTTTGTTGTCAAGGATCATGTTACAATAACGATGACAACTCTTTGAGCACGACGGTACGATCCTGAATCATGGCACCGTACACAAGGCTCGTACCGTCATGTTTAGGGAGGTCAGCAGCTGTGGTGTATGTTATCACGAATAATTAGAGTCTGAAACTGTGGTGTAGTGAAATGCTTCTCTCGTCAGCTTGCGGGACGCCGACCTGCTGGTGAACTGCACCTCCCAGGACCAACCAGACCTACACCACCTTCGTTGGGTCGTCTACCAGGTCGTCTTCCCCGTCCTGGTCTCCCTAGGAGTTGTGGCCAACCTCCTCAACCTCATAGTGCTCTCCCGCCCCGCCATGAGAGGCGTCGCTTACAGGTGGGTCATGGTGGAGTGCAGATAGGTTGTAGTGCAGGTGGGTTGTGTGAGGCAGATGGGTCATGGTGGTTGTGTGGTGTAACGGGGTCATATTGGGTCGTGTGGTGTAAGGGGTCATATTGGGTTGTGTGGTGCAGGCAGGTCATAGTGCTTGTGTGGTGTAGGCATGGTGGGTTGTGTGGTGCTGGCGGATCTAATTCGGTTATGTGATGCCTGTGAGTCGGTGAGTGGTGAAGATGGTTGATGTTGGACTGTGTTTTCCAGGTGGGTTATTGTTGTGAGGTTAGATGTTGGGTTGTGTTTTCCAGGCGGGTTATTGTTGTGAGGTTGGATGTTGGGTTGTGTTTTCCAGATGGGTTATTGTTAAGTTGGATGTCGCTGGATAATACCAACGTTTTCTTGACCTGCAGGTACCTGAACCACCTGGCTGTAAGTGACCTGCTGTACCTGGTGTTCAACGTGCCCTTCTGCATGAGAGACTTCGCCTACATCTCAGAGATGAAGATGGTGTCGAAGCCTAGTGCCGTGTACTATGCCAACGTGGGCATCCCGCTGGTCAACATGTTCCTCACCATGAGCGAGTACATCGTGGTATGGCTCTCGTACGACCGGTGCCTCGCCGTCTGTAGTCCTCGCAAGTTCTCGGCCAAGCAGAGGCTGGAGGTCGTGAGGATACGGTGCAGTATGTCCCTGCTCCTCACCATGTTTGTCTACAGCTTGAGCCCCCTGCGCCAGACCTACCACTGCGAGGGCGTCGAGTGCTGCGTGACAGAGAGTGAATATGCGGATGAGCCTTGGTACATGGGCTACGAGTTCTTCAGGGAAATTTATTCGAGGTTTTTACCAGCCATGCTCGTCACTGCCTTCAACGTCGCCATTGTCGTAACTCTGAAACAGATCAAACGCGGACGGGAAGGTCCCGACGTGACCAACGAAGCTCGCGAGGAGAGAGAACGTAGGCTCTTCTTTCTTCTCATGGCCATCACGGTTCTCTTCTACATCTCCGCCTTCCCAAGCGCCATCTATAAAGTTCTTATGTTTAATGACATGACTTTCATTCCGTACTTCAGGGCTGTGGCTGATGTTCTAGAAGTTTCCGGCCACGTTTTCAATTTTGTTTTATACTTTCTGTTTAGTCCAGATTACCGTAAAACATTAGTTGATATGATATATCCTCACCAGCATTATAATAATGAATTCGCTATGTCGTCTACGGCCATTCCTCTATGAATGCCTCTTAGAATATAAAATTTGGAGATAAAGTATTTTTTTCAGAGTAGATAATATATGATATATTCTTGTATTATATAATTATGATTCACTTGCTGCCAAAGATAAGGCTCAGGATTTGCTAGCCTAGTGGCGGTAAGTGGTTCGTCTGGGTGTATGACTCCAGGAGGAGCCAACCCGCCTTCTTGCCGCGTGAGGTTAGTCCATATAGTGTCTTGGCTTCAGTGCAGACTCAAAGATAAGAATAATAAAAATACATTGTGTGTATTTCATTTAATGTATGGAGAGTGAAGATGTAAGACCCCATAAAGTTTCTGTAATGAACTAATCGAGGAACATATCCTACAGGAACAAGGCCACCTCTGCCATTGTGAGTGTAGCCTAACTAATGTGTGCTTCAATGAATTACAGACTCCAAGATACGAATGATGAAAATAATGTGTATTTCATCTATAAAAGAATCGAAGATGTAACAGCCCTTAAAATTTCTGTTGAATAATGAACTCAATATCAAGGGACATTAGTTATTTGTCTCTGAAACAAGAGAGAGAATCGGGCTGAAAAAAAAAAAATGTACGAGATTTTTTCAATATCCCTGGCACGTCTTGTTTTTTGACAGTCAATCCCCATCTTCCATTTATGATGATGAGGTTGTGTCCTGGCAACTTGATTTCAAGGCAAAACATATATTACTACGTCACCAGCTGGTCCGGTGATGAACAAATTACATATTTCAGGTTTATTTTGATCATTTATCATTTCCAGTGGATATTTTCCCTAACTTTACTGCTATGATTTTCAGCCATAATTGGTGTTGTTTATATCTATTTTATTTGATCCTAACATTCCATTTCTTAACTTATGCAATTGAATTAGTCGATCAAATCTTGATATACTTTTTTCCCAGTACATGTAACGATGTGTGTCCGTTGAGTTACTCTACAGGAAATCCTCTCCAGCAACCCTCAGGTGAAATCCCACTCTCCCTAGTGTAGGACTCTGGCTATCATGTAGCTGGACATACACAGAAAAACACATCTTCCTCACACATGATTCACCCACTCAGCTGCATGAAGTAAAATCTTAACATTAGACGGTGTTATGTGATGACTCAAAATCATTTATTGTGGATCTGTGTCCGACTTGATCATGACTATGTTCCCTTTGATCTCTACTGTATAATGGTATAACCACTTACTGTATTCTCTCAGAGAGTATTAAAGTCTGAATAACACTGTGGCTTTTAATATAGACCTGTTGATCTCAGTGGCTCTAAGGGTTTCTTAAAACTCACTGTTGTCTTGTTAACAGCCGAGAAAATAAGAACAAATGATGACCAGGTAATTGTCAACAATGTCCAACATCATCAAATAGACTGGAAAAAAATGTTATTTTTCTATCATTGTTCTTTATTATATTTGTAATAATCATATATTCTGATGTCTCTATCCCGTGGGCTGGTACATGTGCCTGGCCAATGGTAAATGTCAAGGTATCTTCTGTATGTTACTATGACTAGATTAACAGTATGCATTTAAAAAAATAACCCACAACCACTCAGATGAAAACCAAAATATCCCATAATCACAAATTTGCATCCAAATCACATAGAATCACTCACCAGTATACCGAAATAACATATCTTCACTCAAATGTGTTTCAAATTTTATATAATCACAAGTGTATATCAAAATAACCCTATAATGTCTTTTTAAGTGTGATGTCCACTGGTGCTTCAACTAGGGAGTTTACTATATTTCCTGCCGTCAACTAGAATCACACCCGCTTTTTTTTATACTTTTTCGAGGATAGATTAAAGATTTTTTATCATTAGAAATTGAAGAATGGTCTATAGTTGAAACGCAACTTCAAATGTGTGGATATGATTCAATATGGTGGATTTGGCAGCGGATGGAAGCGGAAGTGAATCATAGGGTGGGGGAGGGGGCGAAAGTTTTGGGAGCGTTGAAAAATGTGTGGAAGTTGAGAACGTTATCTTGGAAAACAAAAATGGGTATGTTTGAAGGAATAGTGGTTCCAACAATGTTGTATAGTTGCAAAGCGTGGGCTATGGATAGAGTTGTGCACAGGAGGGTGGATGTGCTGGAAATGAGATGTTTGAGGACAATATGTGGTGTGAGGTGGTTTGATCGAGTAAGTAATGTAAGGGTAAGAGAGATGTGTGGAAATAAAAAGAGTGGTTGAGAGAGCAGAAGAGGGTGTTTTAAAATGGTTTGGTCACGGAGAGAATGAATGAGGAAAGATTGACCAAGAGGATATATGTGTCGGAGGTGGAGGGAACGAGGAGAAGTGGGAGACCAAATTTTAGGTGGAAAGATGGAGTGAAAAAGATTTTGAGTGATCGGGGCCCGAACATGCAGGAGGGTGAAAGGCGTGCAAGGAATAGAGTGAATTGGAACGATGTGGTATACCGGGGTCGACGTGCTGTCAGTGGATTGAACCAGGACATGTGAAGCGTCTGGGGTAAACCATGGAAAGTTGTGTGGGGCTTGGATGTGGAAAGGGAGCTGTGGTTTCGGTGCATTATTACATGACGGCTAGAGACTGTGAACGAATGGGGCCTTTGTTGTCTTTTCCTAGCGCTACCTCGCACACATGAGAGGGGAAGGGGTTGTTATTCCATGTGTGGCGGGGTGGCGATAGGATAAATAAAGGCAGACAGTGTGAATTATGTACGTGTGTATATATGTCTGTGTGTATATATATATGTGTACATTTAGATATATAGGTATGTATATTTGCGTGTGTGGACGTGTATGTATATACATGTGTATTTGGGTGGGTTAGGCCATTCTTGCGTCTGTTTCCTTGCGCTACCTCGCTAACGCGGGAGACAGTGACAAAGCAAAATAAATATATAAATAGATAATTTCCCATCTCTGAGACACTTTGAACTTCATACGACTCATTCTACAACCAACTTTCATACAGGTGCTACAGTACTTCCGTTGCAGACTATACAATACATTTACAGTTCGTAGCATGTAATTACACTTATTCAAATATATCAGGAACACTGATAGGATGGGAGGAGGTAATGGCAAACAGAGAAGTGAGGAAATAGAAAGGTCTACACAACACTGTAAATCTGTGATGTAAAATTATCACCATGAATAAGCTAAAAAATATAGAGAGAGTATTGAGGGATTTCGCGATCATGTTTAAGATGGCTGTCAGGGAAGAATGATTATAAAATTTGTGGTCTGAATTACATATCAAGAAATTCACAAACTTGACGCGGATCGTTCAGTGAAATATCTGTGCAATATAACAACTAAACTACATGACTAGATGGCAAACCTTCAGTCTATACCTACCCATGGCTACTGTGCAATCATACTTCTTCAACGCACAGGAAAATGTTATCCTTAACAGCCTAGCAAGATGGTAATGTTCATTCTTACATTTACAATACCAAAATGTTGCTCCTGGAGATGACACATTTGCGACTCTGTCCGCTGTTAAACCCTCTAAAACAAGGGTTGAGGTTATATTATAACAGAACAGATAATATATCAATATGCTAGTCCATAGGTATTATTAGATTATACCTCTAGAACATAGGCTAACATGCATCATCAACACATGGCGTACCTTCAGTCCTGCACATACGAATTTACTATGATCCAGATTTTTATTGGACAGTGTGGGATCTTATTCCTACCTGCACAACATCATAATAACTAGAGCATCTCTGTCGCAATATAGTCCTTTTTATTACTCAAGTTATTTTCCCTGCATGAGTTTGAATTCAAATATGTCTGATGTTGCAATTTCTATTCTCACACCAACATTGTTGTACTCTGTGACAATTATTTGAAATTAAGGTGTTTGTTCAGAAACCTCCTATACATGACCCACTTTCTTGAACTCACAGGTAATAAGACATGAGTTTCCTGATAAACTGATAAGGCTTATACATAACGAAGACTATTTTTCATTATTAATATAATGTGCTCAGAGGTAAATACTTCCTAGGATGCAATAAAAAAGGCGTAACATGTTATACAAAGCGTCGTACATATATATGTCCCATTTTACAGCCTCTTCAACCAGAAAGTATGAACAATGTCTCATCTGCAGTATAAGATATATCTCTTCAAGTTAGGTGTTTTAGGTTAGCATATGAACTTGTTACTTATAATTAATGTTGACTTTAAAATGTTCAATTCAGAGGTTGTAACGTATCCAACCCACACGGTGATGACTTAGTAAGAATGGTATTGATAATGGTACCCTGAGAGGTAGATAGATATGATAGATAATAGATAGAATCCTGAATTCCTTCGCCACTTCAATGTCTCATCTTCAGTATAAGATATATTTCTTCAAGTTAGGTGTTATAGTTTAGCATATGGACTTATTCATAATTAATGTTGACTTTAAAATGTTCAGTTCGGAGGCTGTAACGTATCCAACTCACACGATTATAAATAAAAATGGGATTTGATAATAGTACCCTCAGAGGTAGATAGATATGATAGATAATAGATAGAATTTTGAATTCCTTTGCCACTCGAAACATCATAAAGCTTATAAATATGATTGATCAAGTTTGGTTATAGGTCTGATCAGGCAAGGCATCACCAAGGGTTGTGATTGGTGGAGGAGCTACGAGCGCTGTGAGTGGTCGCTCGATTCAAACATCGGACATTTAAAAGTGTCAACAAGCTGGATGTTCCCTACATCGAATTTAAAATGAGAATTTCCTTATTTTAAAGGTTAGTGGTGACATGTCTGTCCTTAGAGTAGATATCTATGGGTTTTTAAGATTTCATATGTGAAGGTTTGATGGGGATTCATGACAGGAGGAGGAAGAACGACGACATATATGACTCGCCTCATGAATGGCTGTGAACTAATGAGCAGGTAGCCAAGATAAGTTTGTGATTCCTCCAGTTTACGCTTTTCTTCTGGAAGTAATGTTTAGAATGATTGATAAAAGGAGACGGGAGGGTCAGAAGGGATACCTCTTCAAATATGTAGGAAAATGTATGTTTAAGGTTAAGGAAAAGATACGGTTGAGTGCTAAATGGGCTCAGATTTATTGAGGAAAACCGCATATATATATATATATATATATATATATATATATATATATATATATATATATATATATATATATATATATTCATTTGATGAATTTCAGTGTAGTTATCTAGTTTATTTTCATAGTAGAGTAGGTGTGGTTTGGTTAGAGAATGAAAAGGAAAGCAAAGAACCCTAAGCTTGTCTGGCCTACCTTAGTGTTTCTTTCTCTTAACCTAATGTAATGTAGATGAAGAACAATGTTTTATTTAAGATATGTCCTCTTAACTGTGCAGTGTAATACAATTTTTCATGGAATGGTTGGATTCATCTTTGAAATCAAGAATTCTTTTTCTTATTATATGATAAATAGGTTATTAGTGGGTAGTGGTTTGAATTTCAAGAAAAATGTTGTGTGTATTTATATCATAGAAGATGAAGGTACCTCTAAAAGTTAGCAGAACCTTTAAAAAACATACAAGACCGTGGTTGTACACTATTTTTTCATAGAATATCAGTTGTCTTGAGAGTGGGAAACTATATAGATAGTATGCTTTGATTGTATCTTGTGTTACTAGACTGCTTTTAATGGTTTATATTGTACCTTTCCAGCTCCCTGCCTATGTTATCCTCATGATGAGTCAGAGGGGGTTCATTGTAATGGATCCCTCACCTGAGAAGGTTGCTGACCATCATGTGAAGGGTCAGTTGGCTGTTTCCACAGCCTATCTTGAGGTAAAGTAAACTGATTTGGCAAGATGTATATTTACCTTACATTATACAGTATCATCTGAGCAGCTCTTTTGTGATCCAGTTATGCAGTACAGAATTTCATGTTTTGTTTTATATATACATATATCTTTCTAAATGTTTTGATATCTCCCTAGGTATTTCATGTAATCTGTTGTTTCCCATACCAATATATTGTAGTTTGTTTAGTATTTAACAAATCTTTAATACCTTCTCTTGTTTAACATGGTGGCACATACAAAATTTCCACTGAATATGATTTAGCACATCTCATTTTTTTGTTCTTGATCGCTGTTTCCCATGTTAGCGAGGTAGCACCAGGAAACACGAAAAAAGACACACACACATATTTTTTTTCTTTTTTTTTTTTGCTTTGTCGCTGTCTCCCGCGTTTGCGAGGTAGCGCAAGGAAACAGAAGAAAGAAATGGCCCAACCCACCCCCATACACATGTATATACATACGTCCACACACGCAAATATACATACCTACGCAGCTTTCCATGGTTTACCCCAGACGCTTCACATGCCCTGATTCAATCCACTGACAGCACGTCAACCCCGGTATACCACATCGCTCCAATTCACTCTATTCCTTGCCCTCCTTTCACCCTCCTGCATGTTCAGGCCCCGATCACACAAAATCTTTTTCACTCCATCTTTCCACCTCCAATTTGGTCTCCCTCTTCTCCTAGTTCCCTCCACCTCCGACACATATATCCTCTTGGTCAATCTTTCCTCACTCATTCTCTCCATGTGCCCAAACCATTTCAAAACACCCTCTTCTGCTCTCTCAACCACGCTCTTTTTATTTCCACACATCTCTCTTACCCTTACGTTACTTACTCGATCAAACCACCTCACACCACACATTTTCCTCAAACATCTCATTTCCAGCACATCCATCCTCCTGCGCACAACTCTATCCATAGCCCATGCCTCGCAACCATACAACATTGTTGGAACCACTATTCCTTCAAACATACCCATTTTTGCTTTCCGAGACAATGTTCTCGACTTCCACACATTCTTCAAGGCTCCCAGAATTTTCGCCCCCTCCCCCACCCTATGATCCACTTCCGCTTCCATGGTTCCATCCGCTGCCAGATCCACTCCCAGATATCTAAAACACTTCACTTCCTCCAGTTTTTCTCCATTCAAACTCACCTCCCAATTGACTTGACCCTCAACCCTACTGTACCTAATAACCTTGCTCTTATTCACATTTACTCTTAACTTTCTTCTTTCACACACTTTACCAAACTCAGTCACCAGCTTCTGCAGTTTCTCACATGAATCAGCCACCAGCGCTGTATCATCAGCGAACAACAACTGACTCACTTCCCAAGCTCTCTCATCCCCAACAGACTTCATACTTGCCCTTCTTTCCAAAACTCTTGCATTCACCTCCCTAACAACCCCATCCATAAACAAATTAAACAACCATGGAGACATCACACACCCCTGCTGCAAACCTACATTCACTGAGAACCAATCACTTTCCTCTCTTCCTACACGTACACATGCCTTACATCCTCGATAAAAACTTTTCACTGCTTCTAACAACTTGCCTCCCACACCATATATTCTTAATACCTTCCACAGAGCATCTCTATCAACTCTATCATATGCCTTCTCCAGATCCATAAATGCTACATACAAATCCATTTGCTTTTCTAAGTATTTCTCACATACATTCTTCAAAGCAAACACCTGATCCACACATCCTCTACCACTTCTGAAACCACACTGCTCTTCCCCAATCTGATGCTCTGTACATGCCTTCACCCTCTCAATCAATACCCTCCCATATAATTTACCAGGAATACTCAACAAACTTATACCTCTGTAATTTGAGCACTCACTCTTATCCCCTTTGCCTTTGTACAATGGCACTATGCACGCATTCCGCCAATCCTCAGGCACCTCACCATGAGTCATACATACAGTAAATAACCTTACCAACCAGTCAACAATACAGTCACCCCCTTTTTTAATAAATTCCACTGCAATACCATCCAAACCTGCTGCCTTGCCGGCTTTCATCTTCCGCAAAGCTTTTACTACCTCTTCTCTGTTTACCAAATCATTTTCCCTAACCCTCTCACTTTGCACACCACCTCGACCAAAACACCCTATATCTGCCACTCTATCATCAAACACATTCAACAAACCTTCAAAATACTCACTCCATCTCCTTCTCACATCACCACTACTTGTTATCACCTCCCCATTTGCGCCCTTCACTGAAGTTCTCATTTGCTCCCTTGTCTTACGCACTTTATTTACCTCCTTCCAGAACATCTTTTTATTCTCCCTAAAATTTAATGATACTCTCTCACCCCAACTCTCATTTGCCCTTTTTTTCACCTCTTGCACCTTTCTCTTGACCTCCTGTCTCTTTCTTTTATACATCTCCCACTCAATTGCATTTTTTCCCTGCAAAAATCGTCCAAATGCCTCTCTCTTCTCTTTCACTAATACTCTTACTTCTTCATCCCACCACTCACTACCCTTTCTAATCAACCCACCTCCCACTCTTCTCATGCCACAAGCATCTTTTGCGCAATCCATCACTGATTCCCTAAATACATCCCATTCCTCCCCCACTCCCCTTACTTCCATTGTTCACACACACACACATATATATATATATATATATATATATATATATATATATATATATATATATTTTTTGCTTTGTCGCTGTCTCCCGCGTTTGCGAGGTAGCGCAAGGAAACAGACGAAAGAAATGGCCCAACCCACCCCCATACACATGTATATACATACGTCCACACACGCAAATATACATACCTACACAGCTTTCCATGCTTTACCCCAGACGCTTCACATGCCCTTATTCAATCCACTGACAGCACGTCAACCCCGGCATACCACATCGATCCATTTCACTCTATTCCTTGCCCTCCTTTCACCCTCCTGGATGTTCAGGCCCCGATCACACAAAATCTTTATCACTCCATCTTTCCACCTCCAATTTGGTCTCCCACTTCTCCTCGTTCCCTCCACCTCCGACACATATATCCTCTTGGTCAATCTTTCCTCACTCATTCTCTCCATGTGCCCAAACCATTTCAAAACACCCTCTTCTGCTCTCTCAACCACGCTCTTTTTATTTCCACACATCTCTCTTACCCTTACGTTACTTACTCGATCAAACCACCTCACACCACACATTGTCCTCAAACATCTCATTTCCAGCACATCTATCCTTCTGCGCACAACTCTATCCATAGCCCACGCCTCGCAACCATACAACATTGTTGGAACCACTATTCCTTCAAACATACGCATTTTTGCTTTCCGAGATAATGCTCTCGACTTCCACACATTCTTCAAGGCTCCCAGGATTTTCGCCCCCTCCCCCACCCTATGATCCACTTCCGCTTCCATGGTTCCATCCACTGCCAGATCCACTCCCAGATATCTAAAACACTTTACTTCCTCCAGTTTTTCTCCATTCAAACTTACCTCCCAATTGACTTGACCCTCAACCCTACTGTACCTAATAACCTTGCTCTTATTCACATTTACTCTTAACTTTCTTCTTTCACACACTTTACCAAACTCAGTCACCAGCTTCTGCAGTTTCCTACATGAATCAGCCACCAGCGCTGTATCATCAGCGAACAACAACTGACTCACTTCCCAAGCTCTCTCATCCCCAACAGCCTTCATACTTGCCCCTCTTTCCAAAACTCTTGCATTTACCTCCCTAACAACCCCATCCATAAACAAATTAAACAACCATGGAGACATCACACACCCCTGCCGCAAACCTACATTCACTGTACAAAGGCAAAGGGGATAAGAGTGAGTGCTCAAATTACAGAGGTATAAGTTTGTTGAGTATTCCTGGTAAATTATATGGGAGGGTATTGATTGAGAGGGTGAAGGCATGTACAGAGCATCAGATTGGGGAAGAGCAGTGTGGTTTCAGAAGTGGTAGAGGATGTGTGGATCAGGTGTTTGCTTTGAAGAATGTATGTGAGAAATACTTAGAAAAGCAAATGGATTTGTATGTAGCATTTATGGATCTGGAGAAGGCATATGATAGAGTTGATAGAGATGCTCTGTGGAAGGTATTAAGAATATATGGTGTAGGAGGCAAGTTGTTAGAAGCAGTGAAAAGTTTTTATCGAGGATGTAAGGCATGTGTACGTGTAGGAAGAGAGGAAAGTGATTGGTTCTCAGTGAATGTAGGTTTGGGGCAGGGGTGTGTGATGTCTCCATGGTTGTTTAATTTGTTTATGGATGGGGTTGTTAGGGAGGTAAATGCAAGAGTTTTGGAAAGAGGGGCAAGTATGAAGGCTGTTGGGGATGAGAGAGCTTGGGAAGTGAGTCAGTTGTTGTTCGCTGATGATACAGCGCTGGTGGCTGATTCATGTGAGAAACTGCAGAAGCTGGTGACTGAGTTTGATAAAGTGTGTGAAAGAAGAAAGTTAAGAGTAAATGAGAATAAGAGCAAGGTTATTAGGTACAGTAGGGTTGAGGGTCAAGTCAATTGGGAGGTAAGTTTGAATGGAGCAAAACTGGAGGAAGTAAAGTGTTTTAGATATCTGGGAGTGGATCTGGCAGCGGATGGAACCATGGAAGCGGAAGTGGATCATAGGGTGGAGGAGGGGAAAAAATCCTGGGAGCCTTGAAGAATGTGTGGAAGTCGAGAACATTATCTCGGAAAGCAAAAATGGGTATGTTTGAAGGAATAGTGGTTCCAACAATGTTGTATGGTTGCGAGGCGTGGGCTATGGATAGAGTTGTGCGCAGGAGGATGGATGTGCTGGAAATGAGATGTTTGAGGACAATGTGTGGTGTGAGGTGGTTTGATCGAGTAAGTAACATAAGGGTAAGAGAGATGTGTGGAAATAAAAAGAGCGTGGTTGAGAGAGCAGAAGAGGGTGTTTTGAAATGGTTTGGGCACATGGAGAAAATGAGTGAGGAAAGATTGACCAAGAGGATATATGTGTCGGAGGTGGAGGGAACGAGGAGAAGTGGGAGACCAAATTGGAGGTGGAAAGATGGAGTGAAAAAGATTTTGTGTGATCGGGGCCTGAACATGCAGGAGGGTGAAAGGAGGGCAAGGAATAGAGTGAATTGGAGCGATGTGGTATACCGGGGTTGACATGCTGTCAGTGGATTGAATCAGGGCATGTGAAGCGTCTGGGGTAAACCATGGAAAGCTGTGTAGGTATGTATATTTGCGTGTGTGGACGTATGTATATACATGTGTATGGGGGTGGGTTGGGCCATTTCTTTCGTCTGTTTCCTTGCGCTACCTCGCAAACGCAGGAGACAGCGACAAAGCAAAAATATATATATTTATATATCATACTTAGTCGCTCTCTCCCGTGTTAGTCATGTAGCGCAAGGAAACAGACAAAAGAATGGCCCAATCCACCCACATACATGTGTATATACATAAATCCCCACACACACACATATACATACCTCTACATTTCAATGTATACATACATACACATATACATATATACACCTGTACACATTCATACCTGCTGCCCCCATCCATTCCCCCCGCCACCACGCCACACATGAAATGGCACCCCCCCCCACCCCCACACGTGTGTGTGAGGTAGCACAATTAAAAGACAGCAAAGGCTACATTCATTCACACTCAGTCTCTAGCTGTCATGTGTAATGCATCGAAACCACAGCTTCCTTTCCACATCCAGGCCCCACAAAACTTTCTGTGGTTTACCTCAGATGCTTTACATGCCGTGGTTCAATCCATTGAACCATATGTAAGTAGGAGTTTAACGTTCTTGAGTAATTGACTTTCTTCTCTTATAGATGTAGCTATCAAATGCTTTCATTATTTTTTTTTTACACTACCTCCTTCAACCTTTTCTCATGATTCTTTGTCAGAGGAGTTTTTCCTTTTTAAACACCAACACATTATCACATGGGCCTTGAATTTCTAAACTTGGATCGTATATGGCCTAAGCTTTGCCTGCCAGTTTCACCCATTGTTTTTTGAAGCGTTCAAACTTTATGGCATCTTTTACAGTCAAAATTCTTGCGATAAGGTTGTGATATACACCACAAGGTGTGGTTCAAGTCTTTTGACACCCACAGCAAATAACTTAATGCATTCTTATTCAGATATGATGGCTCCACATAGCATTCTCCCACTGCTTTCATATCTTTTCACTTTCTCTCTCTTGATTTTCATTTCTTTACAGCTGCCTCTCAAATTTCAGATTTGAACAGAATATCCCATTGGGGCAGTTTTGACCCACTTAAGTTTTAACATGCCAAACCCAATTTCTCCCTGTTTCTGTTTAGAACTCCCTCACAACTTTCTCAACTCCTCTGATGGTTCTGCAATACCAACGTTCAATGCTTTACACATACTTGTTATCATATAATATCTGATCTCTCTCAAAAACCCCACGTTACATAAATATTTGTTTGCTTGTACAAAATTGAGAACCATGGTCGGATGCCAAAAATTCTTTTCAGAACGGTTATTCCTACACAAAGAATTATCCACATCAGTCTTGAAAGGACTGCTGATTTCATGGTTCATGTGGGTTAGGAAAGTAGACTGTGAGAGATGGGTGCTTCTTAGTGCTTGTGTACCAGGATGTAATCTGCTACCTCTTTTTGTCTCTGATGCTCGTTCCCTTCAAGGGGGTGGCCATGGCAAAATTCTCTTTAACTGGTGAGCTGAGGATGTCATATGACTTAAAAAAAGAAGGAAGCTGAATTGCATTGAGCGAGTGAGCTTCTTAACAGTTCTGATGAAAGCAATTGAGTCTTTTTGTCAGGTTATCATTTTGGGGCATAGAGTTCTCTGGTGTAAATGAAAATGGGGAAAAGTTTGTATGTGCTGAAAGGGGATTAGCATTTGGGAATATAGGGTTCAAGAAAAGGTGTACAATATACTTAAGTTTATGAGGATGAGTTGGGTGAGAATCTGTGGCTGTTAAAGGATTACAGTATGTGTAAATTGGCAAGTGCACAAGGAAGAGGCTGTTGGATGTGAAGGTGCTGAGATGGGCAGCAGGTGGTGTCTTATTATTTCATGATAAAGATGGGTGAGAATTTTGTTGGAGGGTTTAAGAAAGATAAAATGTGGTAGTTGTGCAGGGATGCAAGGCAAGATTGAGTGGGGAATGGCATAGGATAGTAGTAAATGAAACTGTTAAAGTGGTAGAGGAGTGGAGGGTAATAAAGGAAAACAGTATCAATGAGTGTGGCTGGCTAAAGGGAGGATATAGACATGTGAGGAAGGATAGGGAAAGGCAGAACAAGGAAGTAAAACCATAAGTAAAAGAGGAAAAAGGATATATATATATATATATATATATATATATATATATAAAATAGTGAAATTGGAAAAAATGTAGCTTAGATATTGAAGCTCATTGATACAGTGGTCAAATTGATGAGAACTACTATTGACGTTTGTGTAAATAAATTATACATTTCCTTTTTCCATAGCCAGAGGTTGAACCATTATGTGACATCCATTTTTTCATTTCATTTCAAGCTAGAAGTTTCAGTTTTCTAAATTGTTTCTTACATTTTTCATACGTATATATATGTATGTGTGTGTGTGTATATGTGCGTATGTATGTGTGTGTGTATGTGTATATATATGTATATATATATATTATCCCTGGGGATAGGGGTGAAAGAATACTTCCCACGCATTCCTTGCGTGTCGTAGAAAGCGACTAGAGGGGACGGGAGCGGGGGGCCAGAAATCCTCCCCTCCTTGTATTTTTTTTTTTAACTTTCTATTAAAAAAGGGGGTGACTGTATTGTTGACTGGTGGGTAAGGTTATTTAATGTGTGTATGACTCATGGTGAGGTGCCTGAGGATTGGCGGAATGCGTGCATAGTGCCATTGTACAAAGGCAAAGGGGATAAGAGTGAGTGCTCAAATTACAGAGGTATAAGTTTGTTGAGTATTCCTGGTAAATTATATGGGAGGGTATTGATTGAGAGGGTGAAGGCATGTACAGAGCATCAGATTGGGGAAGAGCAGTGTGGTTTCAGAAGTGGTAGAGGATGTGTGGATCAGGTGTTTGCTTTGAAGAATGTATGTGAGAAATACTTAGAAAAGCAAATGGATTTGTATGTAGCATTTATGGATCTGGAGAAGGCATATGATAAGAGTTGATAGAGATGCTCTGTGGAAGGTATTAAGAATATATGGTGTGGGAGGAAAGTTGTTAGAAGCAGTAAAAAGTTTTTATCGTGGATGTAAGGCATGTGTACGTGTAGGAAGAGAGGAAAGTGATTGGTTCTCAGTGAATGTAGGTTTGCGGTAGGGGTGTGTGATGTCTGCATGGATGTTTAATTTGTTTATGGATGGGGTTGTTAGGGAGGTAAATGCAAGAGTTTTGGAAAGAGGGGCAAGTATGAAGTCTGTTGGGGATGAGAGAGCTTGGGAAGTGAGTCAGTTGTTGTTCGCTGATGATACAGCGCTGGTGGCTGATTCTTGTGAGAAACTGCAGAAGCTGGTGACTGAGTTTGGTAAAGTGTGTGGAAGAAGAAGAAAGTTAAGAGTAAATGTGAATAAGAGCAAGGTTATTAGGTACAGTAGGGTTGAGGGTCAAGTCAATTGGGAGGTGAGTTTGAATGGAGAAAAACTGGAGGAAGTGAAGTGTTTTAGATATCTGGGAGTGGATCTGGCAGCGGATGGAACCATGGAAGCGGAAGTGGATCATAGGGTGGGGGAGGGGGCGAAAATTCTGGGGGCCTTGAAGAATGTGTGGAAGTCGAGAACATTATCTCGGAAAGCAAAAATGGGTATGTTTGAAGGAATAGTGGTTCCAACAATGTTGTATGGTTGCGAGGCGTGGGCTATGGATAGAGCTGTGCGCAGGAGGATGGATGTGCTGGAAATGAGATGTTTGAGGACAATGTGTGGTGTGAGGTGGTTTGATCGAGTAAGTAACGTAAGGGTAAGAGAGATGTGTGGAAATAAAAAGAGCGTGGTTGAGAGAGCAGAAGAGGGTGTTTTGAAGTGGTTCGGGCACATGGAGAGAATGAGTGAGGAAAGATTGACCAAGAGGATATATGTGTCGGAGGTGGAGGGAACGAGGAGAAGAGGGAGACCAAATTGGAGGTGGAAAGATGGAGTGAAAAAGATTTTGTGTGATCGGGGCCTGAACATGCAGGAGGGTGAAAGGAGGGCAAGGAATAGAGTGAATTGGAGCGATGTGGTATACCGGGGTTGACATGCTGTCAGTGGATTGAATCAAGGCATGTGAAGCGTCTGGGGTAAACCATGGAAAGCTGTGTAGGTATGTATATTTGCGTGTGTGGACGTATGTATATACATGTGTATGGGGGTGGGTTGGGCTATTTCTTTCGTCTGTTTCCTTGCGCTACCTCGCAAACGCGGGAGACAGTGACAAAGCAAAAAAAAAAAAAAAAAAATATATGGATGGTGTCACCATAAAAAGAGTGAATGATTGGGAGGAATAAGACAAAGGTATGAGGGATGAAAAGGGGACAAGTAAGAGATCTGGGTAGAGAATGTTGATGAATTTCAGAGAATAAGAAAATGTTTTAGGAGGTGAATAGTGTGAAGAGAATAAGAGAGCAAAGGTAGGGTGGCAGTGAGGAGAGCTGGTCGTACAATGGTAACAAAGGTGTGAAAAGGAGGAGAATGTATTTCGTATGACTTGTAGTGTGTTTTAGATGATAGGAAGGTAGAGGTAGTATGTTTGTGATGAGGTGGCATGCAGCATGAGAGCATCATGATGAATTTAATGGTGATAAGAGAGGCTTGTGAAGGTGAAAGTGCAGCTGGTATTTATGTCTATCTAGAATGAAGAGGCAGAAATCAGGATTTTTGTGGGGGATGTGGTCATCCGTATTGTAATAAATTTTAGATGTTGAATGTAATGGAACCTGTCTAATGAGACTTTTACAGTGCTGGGGTAATGTGATCTGATGTCACCTGCATAGAAGAAAGTTTTTACATTCTTGGTTTATGGCAGTGAAGGGAGATTATGTTGGAAATGATTGAAGAGAGTTTTTTTATTTTTTATTTTTATTATACTTTGTCGCTGTCTCCCGCGTTTGCGAGGTAGCGCAAGGAAACAGACGAAAGAAATGGCCCAACCCCCCCCCCCCATACACATGTATATACATACGTCCACACACGCAAATATACATACCTACACAGCTTTCCATGGTTTACCCCAGACGCTTCACATGCCCTGATTCAATCCATTGACAGCACGTCAACCCCGGTATACCACATCGCTCCAATTCACTCTATTCCTTGCCCTCCTTTCACCCTCCTGCATGTTCAGGCCCCGATCACACAAAATCCTTTTCACTCCATCTTTCCACCTCCAATTTGGTCTCCCTCTTCTCCTCGTTCCCTCCACCTCCGACACATATATCCTCTTGGTCAATCTTTCCTCACTCATTCTCTCCATGTGCCCATACCATTTCAAAACACCCTCTTCTGCTCTCTCAACCACGCTCTTTTTATTTCCACACATCTCTCTTACCCTTACGTTACTCGATCAAACCACCTCACACCACACATTGTCCTCAAACATCTCATTTCCAGCACATCCATCCTCCTGCGCACAACTCTATCCATAGCCCACGCCTCGCAACCATACAACATTGTTGGAACCACTATTCCTTCAAACATACCCATTTTTGCTTTCCGAGATAATGTTCTCGACTTCCACACGTTCTTCAAGGCCCCCAGAATTTTCGCCCCCTCCCCCACCCTGTGATCCACTTCCGCTTCCATGGTTCCATCCGCTGCCAGATCCACTCCCAGATATCTAAAACACTTCACTTCCTCCAGTTTTTCTCCATTCAAACTCACCTCCCAATTGACTTGACCCTCAACCCTACTGTACCTAATAACCTTGCTCTTATTCACATTTACTCTTAATTTTCTTCTTCCACACACTTTACCAAACTCAGTCACCAGTTTCTGCAGTTTCTCACATGAATCAGCCACCAGCGCTGTATCATCAGCGAACAACAACTGACTCACTTCCCAAGCTCTCTCATCCCCAACAGACTTCATACTTGCCCCTCTTTCCAAAACTCTTGCATTTACCTCCCTAACAACCCCATCCATAAACAAATTAAACAACCATGGAGACATCACACACCCCTGCTGCAAACCTACATTCACTGAGAACCAATCACTTTCCTCTCTTCCTACACGTACACATGCCTTACATCCTCGATAAAAACTTTTTACTGCTTCTAACAACTTGCCTCCCACACCATATATTCTTAATACCTTCCACAGAGCATCTCTATCAACTCAATCATATGCCTTCTCCAGATCCATAAATGCTACATACAAATCCATTTGCTTTTCTAAGTATTTCTCACATACATTCTTCAAAGCAAACACCTGATCCACACATCCTCTACCACTTCTGAAACCACACTGCTCTTCCCCAATCTGATGCTCTGTACATGCCTTCACCCTCTCAATCAATACCCTCCCATATAATTTACCAGGAATACTCAACAAACTTATACCTCTGTAATTTGAGCACTCTTATCCCCTTTGCCTTTGTACAATGGCACTATGCACGCATTCCGCCAATCCTCAGGCACCTCACCATGAGTCATACATACATTAAATAACCTTACCAACCAGTCAACAATACAGTCACCCCCTTTTTTAATAAATTCCACTGCAATACCGTCCAAACCTGCTGCCTTGCCGGCTTTCATCTTCCGCAAAGCTTTCACTACCTCTTCTCTGTTTACCAAATCATTTTCCCTAACCCTCTCACTTTGCACACCACCTCGACCAAAACACCCTATATCTGCCACTCTATCATCAAACACATTCAACAAACCTTCAAAATACTCACTCCATCTCCTTCTCACATCACTACTACTTGTTATCACCTCCCCATTTGCTCCCTTCACTGAAGTTCCCATTTGCTCCCTTGTCTTACGCACTTTATTTACCTCCTTCCAGAACATCTTTTTATTCTCCCTAAAATTTAATGATACTCTCTCACCCCAACTCTCATTTGCCCTTTTTTTCACCTCTTGCACCTTTCTCTTGACTTCCTGTCTCTTTCTTTTATACATCTCCCACTCAATTGCATTTTTTCCCTGCAAAAATCGTCCAAATGCCTCTCTCTTCTCTTTCACTAATACTCTTACTTCTTCATCCCACCACTCACTACCCTTTCTAATCAACCCACCTCCCACTCTTCTCATGCCACAAGCATCTTTTGCGCAATCCATCACTGATTCCCTAAATACATCCCATTCCTCCCCCACTCCCCTTACTTCCATTGTTCTCACCTTTTTCCATTCTGTACTCAGTCTCTCCTGGTACTTCCTCACACAGGTCTCCTTCCCAAGCTCATATTCTATTTAAACTTATTGCTCATGCAATGTTCCATATTCGTACATATACAAAATTTGTATGATGTCTGTCTAACCAAGTTTCACTTTTCAGCTACTTTACATGGAAACATGTTTTTATTCTTGTGTAATGTTAGTTGAAAAATTTTCAGATAAGTCCAGTCCACAAACAGAAGAAAAAATCAGTTAAAGAAGATATTCCTGTCCTGCGACTTATTCACTTTGTTCACTCTCCAAAGGTCACATTTGATACTGTCAAACTAGGTACTACATGTCATCGAAAGCTCAGAGTTCTCAATCCTAAGGACCAGACACAAGAGGTAAGACTTTTTTTTGCAAATCTCAGTTCTGTGTAGTTTTGCATGCAGTGCATGGCTCTCATGGTAATAACAATGATGGTTCTTGGGTTGCATTTACATATTAGAATTTTTCCAATATACTTTTTATTATAAAGTGGCAGACATTCATAGTGACAAAACTCTTTATTGGTTAATCAGGTGTGTCCGAATGTATGGTTAGTGCCTTTATGTAAAGGCTAAGGGGATTATAGTGAATGCTCTAATTACAGAGGTATAAGTTGTGTGGGTGACTGATGATTGAGAAATTTGTAGCATGCACAGGATCTGGTGTATGGTTCCTAGTGAGGATGGATCTCCATCAAGGATGAATGATGTTACTGTGGTAGTTTAATCTGTTCATAAATAAGATGGTAAGGGAGATGAATGCAGGGGTCATAAGGGAAGGGGTGGGGCTTTGATATTCTGGGGATAGTGCAGCATGGGAGATGAATCAATTGCTGTTTGCGGATGACATGCCAAACACAAGGGAGAAACTCCTTGCTGGTGACAGAGTTTACTGAAGGGAAAAGTGGAGATTGAATGAGGACAAAAGTAAGGTAATGAGGTGCAACAGAGGATTGACACAGGATGGTTTGAGAGTAAGTTTGAACTGGGAGGAACTGGTGGAAGTTGAAGGCTTTATTTACCTACAGGTGGATTTGATGATGGAACCACAGGGGCTGAATTGAGTCATAGAGTGGGACAGGGGCTAAGATCCTGGGTGTTGTGAGGAATGGGAGGGAGAACAGTTCACTGTTTGTTTGGGCAAAGATTGGAATGTGTAAAAGTACAGTAGGCCTGACAGTGTTATATAGATGTGACTTTTGGGCTCTTGGGTGCAAAAGAATGGAAGATGGTGGGTTTGCTGGTAATGAAATGCCTTGGGACAATATGGTGTGTGTATTGTATTGATTGTGTAAAGAATGATGGCATGAAAGAGAGGTGTTGCAGCAAGTGGAGTCTGATTGAAAGAGCTGTTGAGGATGTGTTGAAATGGTTTGGGCACATATGACAAATGTAGAAAGCCTGATTATGAGGATCATTGTGTAGGAAGTGAAGGGAGGAAGAAAGAGGTGGACTAAGGAGATGGAAGCATGGAGTGAAGGGGCCTTTGAGGTGTCAAGGTCTCAAAATTCAGAAAGGTTAGAGGCTTGCATGGGATAGAATGAATTGGGTCAATGAGGTGACTGAGGGGGCAGTGGGCAGAACCCGGGCACATTTATCGGTCAGAGGAAACCATGGCATGGGTTCTGTAGTTGTTCCGTATGCTTCTTCTTGTGGTAGGACAGTGGATAGGTTTTTGAGTTTCTTGCAGGGCTTGTTATTTTTGTTTTATATCCTTTTTCTCTCCAGGTATTCCTGCAGACTTGAAATTTTGTTTTCTTCCAGGTTTAGAGGCTTTCAGGTTCATTTGATTTTTTTTAACCTTTCAAATTATTGCCTTGTTTAAATTTTCATATATCTCTAATCTTTCTAGGCTGTAGAGTTTGTCATTTCATCCTCGTAGTAGTATCTGTTTTCCATCCCTTCTCAGTTTTCTTCTCTAACTTGTTTATTCCATTTGTTAGGTTGATCAAATGACACAGCAGTTTTCAGTTTTTTCAAGTGTATACATTAAAACATGTTCATCTGCAGTTTTCTGCCTTGTAGTGAAAATTCTTACTGTCATACTAGTCATTACTTGGTTTGAAAGTGCTATCCTCTGAATTTGCTCTTTTAATTTCAGTAGTGGTGATGTGAGAAGGAGATGGAATGAGTATTTTGAAGGTTTGTTGAATGTGTCTGATGACAGAGTGGCAGATATAGGGTGTTTGGGTCGAGGTGGTGTGCAAAGTGAGAGGGTTAGGGAAAATGATTTGGTAAACAGAGAAGAGGTAGTAAAAGCTTTGCGGAAGATGAAAGCCGGCAAGGCAGCAGGTTTGGATGGTATTGCAGTGGAATTTATTAAAAAAGGGGGT
Source organism: Panulirus ornatus (assembly GCF_036320965.1). Classification (NCBI taxonomy): domain Eukaryota; kingdom Metazoa; phylum Arthropoda; class Malacostraca; order Decapoda; family Palinuridae; genus Panulirus; species Panulirus ornatus. The sequence goes on along the minus strand of NC_092267.1, from coordinate 13,279,176 downwards.
GACTGTATTGTTGACTGGTTGGTAAGGTTATTTAATATATGTATGACTCATGGTGAGGTGCCTGAGGATTGGCGGAATGCGTGCATAGTGCCATTGTACAAAGGCAAAGGGGATAAGAGTGAGTGCTCAAATTACAGAGGTATAAGTTTGTTGAGTATTCCTGGTAAATTATATGGGAGGGTATTGATTGAGAGGGTGAAGGCATGTACAGAGCATCAGATTGGGGAAGAGCAGTGTGGTTTCAGAAGTGGTAGAGGATGTGTGGATCAGGTGTTTGCTTTGAAGAATGTATGTGAGAAATACTTAGAAAAGCAAATGGATTTGTATGTAGCATTTATGGATCTGGAGAAGGCATATGATAGAGTTGATAGAGATGCTCTGTGGAAGGTATTAAGAATATATGGTGTGGGAGGCAAGTTGTTAGAAGCAGTGAAAAGTTTTTATCGAGGATGTAAGGCATGTGTACGTGTAGGAAGAGAGGAAAGTGATTGGTTCTCAGTGAATGTAGGTTTGCGGCAGGGGTGTGTGATGTCTCCATGGTTGTTTAATTTGTTTATGGATGGGGTTGTTAGGGAGGTAAATGCAAGAGTTTTGGAAAGAGGGGCAAGTATGAAGTCTGTTGGGGATGAGAGAGCTTGGGAAGTGAGTCAGTTGTTGTTCGCTGATGATACAGCGCTGGTAGCGGATTCATGTGAGAAACTGCAGAAGCTGGTGACGGAGTTTGGTAAAGTGTGTGGAAGAAGAAAGTTAAGAGTAAATGTGAATAAGAGCAAGGTTATTAGGTACAGTAGGGTTGAGGGTCAAGTCAATTGGGAGGTGAGTTTGAATGGAGAAAAACTGGAGGAAGTGAAGTGTTTTAGATATCTGGGAGTGGATCTGTCAGCGGATGGAACCATGGAAGCGGAAGTGGATCATAGGGTGGGGGAGGGGGCGAAAATTTTGGGAGCCTTGAAAAATGTGTGGAAGTCGAGAACATTATCCCGGAAAGCAAAAATGGGTATGTTTGAAGGAATAGTGGTTCCAACAATGTTGTATGGTTGCGAGGCGTGGGCTATGGATAGAGTTGTGCGCAGGAGGATGGATGTGCTGGAAATGAGATGTTTGAGGACAATGTGTGGTGTGAGGTGGTTTGATCGAGTAAGTAACGTAAGGGTAAGAGAGATGTGTGGAAATAAAAAGAGCGTGGTTGAGAGAGCAGAAGAGGGTGTTTTGAAATGGTTTGGGCACATGGAGAGAATGAGTGAGGAAAGATTGACCAAGAGGATATATGTGTCGGAGGTGGAGGGAACGAGGAGAAGAGGGAGACCAAATTGGAGGTGGAAAGATGGAGTGAAAAGGATTTTGTGTGATCGGGGCCTGAACATGCAGGAGGGTGAAAGGAGGGCAAGAAATAGAGTGAATTGGAGCGATGTGGTATACAGGGGTTGACGTGCTGTCAGTGGATTGAATCAAGGCATGTGAAGCGTCCGGGGTAAACCATGGAAAGCTGTGTAGGTATGTATATTTGCGTGTGTGGACGTGTGTATGTACATGTGTATGGGGGGGGGGTTGGGCCATTTCTTTCGTCTGTTTCCTTGCGCTACCTCGCAAACGCGGGAGACAGCGACAAAGTATAAAAAAAAAAAAAAAAAAAAATTTCAGTTTCTCATTTATGATGACTCCTTGATCTTTGAAGCTTGTTTCACTTTCCTTGTTGGACCATTGTACGGTTTCATCAAAGTGTTGTTAATTGTTATATGACGATATATTATTTTTTTATTATACTTGATCGCCATTTCCCATGTCAGTGAGGTAGCGCCAGGAGACAGACGAAGAATGGCCCATCCACTCATATGCACATATATATCTATTTATTTATTTATTATACTTTGTTGCTGTCTTCCGCGTTAGCGAGGCCCATCCACTCATATACACATATATTTATTTATTTATTTATTATACTTTTGTTGCTGTCTCCCGCGTTAGCAAGGTAGCGCAAGGAAACAGACGAAAGAATGGCCCAACCCACCCACATACACATGTATCTACATACACGTCCACACACGCACATATACATACCTATACATCTCAAAGTATACATATATACACACACACATATATGTATATACACAATTACATAATTCGCACTGTCTGCCCTTATTCATTGCTGTCGCCACCCCGCCACACATGAAATGGCAACCCCCTCCCCCGCACAGTATGAAATATATATATATATATTTTTTTTTTATACTATTCGCTATTTCCCGCATTATTTTTTTTTCCCATGCATTTTTGCCATTTCCATCATTAACAAGGTAGCATTAGGAACAGAGGACTAAGCCTTAGAGGGAAAATCCTCACTTTGCCCCCTTCTGTGTTCCTTCTTTTGGAAAAGTAAAAATGGGAGGGAAGGATTTCCAGCCCCCCATCTCCTTTTAATCGCCTTTTACGACATGTAGGGAATACGTGGGAAGTATTCTTTCTCCCCTATCCCCACATCCACACCTCACAGGCCTCTTCTTGGTTCACCCCAGATGCTTCACATGCCTGTTGACCCCGGTATCCCACATCATTCCAATTCACTCTATTTCTTGCAAACCTTTTCCCCTCCTGTATGTTCAGGCCCCGATTGCTCAAAATCTTTTTCACTCCATCCTTCCACCTCCAATTTGGTCTCCTGCCTCTATTTGTTGCCTCCACCTCTGACACATATATCCTATTTGTCAGTCTTTCCTCACTCATTTTCTCCTTATGTCCAAACCAGTTTAACACACCCTCTTTTGCTCTCTCTCCCATACTCATTTTATTTCCACACATCTCTCTTACCCTTTCATGACTTACTCAATCAAACCACCTCACACCACATATTGTCCTCAAACCTTTCAATTTCAACACATCCACCCTATTCCATACTTGCTAAATTTTATCTCTATAAAATTCCATTGTATTTGCTTCTGCCCATTTGCATCTCCTTTTGATCAGCTTTTGATTTTGTCGCTGCTTACTCTATCATCATAAGCAAAGCACCTGACTATACTTTGTTTTATTTCTCTGTCAATGTCTGCTATTATTACAAAGAGAATTGTGACTAACACCATTCCCTAATAGAACATTTCTATCACATATGGTTCCTTTTCCTACTACTTTGATTGTCTTGTTAGCTATCCATTTTGCTGCAGGTCCTGATATCAAAGGTACTCTTTGTGCAAGGTATTCTCAAATATTTTGAAAAAAGTTCTTTAAATTTTTTATGATTAGATAAAACATGTTCCACACACTGTAAAATTGTATATAACAACTGGTTGACACATTATTTGCATCTGCTATGTGCTCTTTAACTACTGCTTCTTTGCTGCCAGTGTATGAAGTATTCAGGAACACTCGAACATGTATAGTGAGATGTGGTATGTTTGGAGGTGTTTTTCTTACAAACAAAAAACTGTAAGTTTTCACACTGATATCGGTTATCTTGTAGGAGTGACATGGCTTCAGAAATTATTACGTAATGTGAACTTGCAGATGTCACCAAGACCTCTTTGCATTATATATGATAGCTAGATATATATGTTATCCCTGGGGATAGGGGAGAAAGAATACATCCCATGTATTCCCTGCGTGTTGTAGAAGGCGACTAAAAGGGAAGGGAGTGGGGGCTGGAAATCCTTCCCTCTCTTCTTCTTTTTTTTTTTTTTTTTGTTTTAAATTTCCAAAAGAAGGAACAGAGAAGGGGGCCAGGTGAGGATATTCCCTCAAAGGTCCAGCCCTCTGTTCTTAATGCTACCTCGCTAACGTGGGAAATGGCTAATAGTATGAAAGAAAAAAGATATATAAGTGCAAATGATGCTCCTGGAAACTGCTAGAGTTGCCCTCTACCAGTGGCCTGTTAAGAGCGAGGTACCAAAGGCAAGAAAGCGGTACTGGAGTTCACCAGTTGTGGAGACTCTATTGCTGTGGCCATCCCTTTCTGGGAGTTTCCAGAGGAAACAGTCACCACAGATATAAATGACTAAAGTATAACAAAAGTTTCTTCTTTAAGACTGATGATTTTTTTGTCTTATTTGCCATTACCTGCTTCAGTGAGGTAGCATTGGGAACAGACATCTAATTCTTACAGGAAAAATTCTCTTTTGGTTCATTCCTGTGCTCCTTTCAGAAAGTAATGGTATGGGGGGGGGGGGAGATATACAGCTCCTACTTGTTCCCCTTAGTTGGCTTCTGTGCTATGCAGGAAATATATGGGTAATAGTCTTTTTCCCACTTATTCTTATGGAAGAATAGTTTAATGTGTAAGTTGGTATGGTAAATAGATTTTAGATTAAGATATTCATTCATTGACTCTTTTTGTTTTGTTTTACTTGATCACTGTTTCCTGCATTAGCTAGGTAGTGCCAGGAAACTGATGAAGAAAGATTCATTGATGTATGTTTGTATTTATAGTTATCATGTTGTATTTACCTCACAGCTATGTGAGATTATAAGTTATTTTGCTTATATTGTATTTTTCTCTTGCAGGTATTTTGTGACAGGTTTCCAAGTCCAGACACTGGGTTTGCATGTTCAGATGTAAACCTGGTTTTACAACCAGCTGAAAGTGTGGAACTTGTACTATCATGGAGTCCAGTCAAGGAGGGGAACATTAGGGAGCTGATCCATTGGAAAACTAACCTTGGTGTACGATCTCAGATTGTTCTTCTTGGGACTTGTGTGGATCCCAATAATAAAAAGGTATTTTATATTTATTGCCACATTTTGTCTTGTTCATATTTGAAAGTGTTTTTTAGTTTTCTTCTGTCAAGTAGAGAAGAAACATTGGAATATGATTAGGGTATGCTTTCATGTACATGTGCTCTTTCACACCTGTTTTAAGCTTTAGGCATGTCTTAAGCACTATTTGATATACGGTCATGAAACTTCACATGCTGTTGCACATATGTGAGTGCTTCAGCATCTTATGTTGCCACGATACCTTGCTGACTGATTTTAGGATCAAAAGATGTGCATGGTCTTGGCAAGTTTTAGGTGTACGTCTATCGAGCCACAATTTTTTCATATAATGACTCACATGGCATAGGCAATAACATTTCCTAGTTATGACTGTCTCAGGCAAAAATAAAGTAGTGTACAGTATGCATAAAAGAATGAAGAAATGAATCAAAGCTCCTCTGGTTCCTGTAGGGTGTTAAAGGGGAAAAGGGTATTGGAAGAGGGTTACTGTTGTACCAGGAATATATGCATGTTTTTGCCAAAAAAAATCAAAATTTTCCCCTAGAATAACATTTTTGTTGTTTTTATTACATTTGTGATATAATTTTGTAGTAAATATGTAGTTGTAATTCAATATTTCTTTGAAAATATAAACCATGAAAAATTTCTTAGCATCCTATCCCCAGGGATAGGGGAGAAAGAATACTTCCCAAGTATTCCCCGCATGTCATAGAAGGCAACTAAAGGGGCGGGAGCCAGGGTGCTAGAAACCCTCCCCTCCTTGTATTCAACTTTCTAAAAGGGAAAACAGAAGGAGTCATGCGGGGAGTGCTCATCCTCCTCGAAGGCTCAGATTGGGGTGTTTAAATGTGTGTGGATGTAGCCAAGATGAGAAAAAAGGAGAGATAGGTAGTATGTTTGAGGAAAGGAACCTGGAAGTTTTGGCTCTGAGTGAAACAAAGCTCAAGGGTAACAGGAAAGAGTGATTTGAGAATGTCTTAGGAGTAAAGTTAGAGGTTGGTGAGAGGTCAAGAGCAAGGGAAGCAGTATCACTACTCCTGAAGCAGTTGTGGGAGTATGTGATAGAGTGTAAGAAAGTAAACTAGATTGATATGGGTAAAATTGAAAGTGGTTGGAGAGAGATGCTTGATTATTGGTGCCTATGCACCTGGTCATGAGGAGAAAGATCATGAGAGGCAAGTGTTTTGGGAGCAGCTGAGTGAGTGTGTTAGCAGCTTTGATGCATGAGACCAGGTTATAGTGATGGGTGATTTGAATGCAAAGGTGAGTTATGTGACAGTTGAGGGTATAACTGGTGTACATGGGGTGTTCAGTGTTGTAAATGGAAATGGTGAAGAGCTTGTAGATTTATGTGCTGAAAAAGGACTGGTGATTAGGAATTCTTGTTTTAAAATGAGAAATATACATAAGAATACGTAAGTAAGTAGGAGAGATGGCCAGAGAGTATTATTGGATTACGTGTAATTGATAGGTGTGTGAAAGAGAGACTTTTGGATGTTAATGTGCTGAGAAGGGAAGCTGGAAGGATGTCTGATCATTATCTTGTGGAGGCAAAGGTGAAGATTTGTAGAAGTTTTCAGAAAAGAAGAGAGAATGTTAGGGAGAAGAGAGTGGTGAGAGTAAGTGATCTTGGAAAGGAGACATGTGTGAGGAAGTACCAAGAGAGATTGATTGGAAAATGGCAAAAGGTGAGAGCAAAGGATGCAAGGGGAGTAGGGGAGGAATGGGATGTATTTAGGGAAGCAGTGTTGGCTTGTGCAAAAGATGCTTGTGGCATGAGAACGGTAGGAGGTGGGCAAATTAGAAAGGGTAGTGAGTGGTGGAATGAAGAAGTAAGATTGTTAGTGAAAGAGAAGAGAGTGGCGTTTGGATGATTTTTGCTGGGAAGTAGTGCAAATGACTGGGAGATGTATTAAAGAAAGAGGCAGGAGGTCAAGAGAAAGGTGCAAAAGGTGAAAAAGAGGGCAAATGAGAGCTGGGGTTAGAGAGTATCATTAAATTTTAGGCAGAATAAAAAGATGTTGTGGAAGGAGGTAAATAAAGTGTGTAAGACAAGAGAACAAGTGGGAACATTGGTGAAGGGGGCTAATGGGGAGGTAATAACAAGTAGTGGTCAAGTGAGAAGGAGATCGAGTATTTTGAAGGTTTGTAGAATGTGTTTATTGCTAAAGTGGCAGATATAGGGTGTTTTGGTCGAGGTGGTGTGTATAGTGAGAGAGTCAGGGAGAATGGTTTGGTAAACAGAGAAGAGGTAGTGAAAGCATTGCGGAAGATGAAAGCTGGCAAGGCGGCGAGTTTGGATGGTATTGCATTGGAATTTATTAAAAAAGGGGATGACTGTGTTGTTGATTGGTTAGTAAGGATATTCATTATATGTATGGTTCATGGTGAAGTACCTGAGGATTGGCAGAATGCATACATAGTGCCATTTTATAATGGCAAAGGGGATAAAGGTGAGTGTTCAAATTACAGAGATATAAGTTTGTTGAGTATTCCTGGGAAATTATATGGGAGAGTATTGATTGAGAGGGTAAAGGCATGTACAGAGCATTAGATTGGGGAAGAGCACTTTGGTTTCAGAAGTGGTAGAGGATGTGTGGATCAGGTGTATGCTTTGAAGAATGTATGTGAAAAATACTTAGAAAAGCAAATGGATTTGTATGTTGCACTTATGGATCTGGAGAAGGCATATGATAGAGTTGATAGAGATGCTCTGTGGAAGGTATTAAGAATATATTGTGTGGGAGGCAAGTTGATAGAAGCAGTGAAAAGATTTTATCGAGGATGTAAGGCATGTGTGCAAGTGGGAAGAGAGGAAAGTGATTGGTTCTCAGTGAATGTCGGTTTGTGGCAGGGGTGCGTCTATGTCTCCATGGTTGTTTAACTTGTTTATGGATAGGGTTGTTAGGGAGGTGAATGCAAGAATTTTGGAGCAAGGATCAAGTATGCAGTCTGTTGTGGATGAGGCAGCTTGGGAAGTGAGTCAGTTGTTGTTTGCTGATGATACAGCGCTGGTGGCTGATTCGTGTGAGAAACTGCAGAAGCTGGTGACTGAGTTTGGTAAAGTGTGTGAAAGAAGAAAGCTGAGAGTAAATGTGAATAAGAGCAGGGTTATTAGGTATAGTAGGGTTGAGGGACAAGTCAATTGGGAGGTAAGTGTGATTGGAGAAAAACTGGAGGAAGTGAAGTGTTTTAGATATCTGGGAGTGGATTTGGCAGTGGATGGAACCATGGAAGCAGAGGTGAGTTACAGGGTGGGGGAGGGGGCGAAAGTTCTGGGAGCGTTGAAAAATGTTTGGAAGGCGAGAACATTATCTTGGAAAGCAAAAATGGGTATGTTTGAAGGAGTAGTAGTTCCACCAATGTTATATGGTTGTGAGGCGTGGGCTATAGATAGAGTTGTGCAGAGGAGGGTGGATGTGCTGGAAATGAGATGTTTGAGGACAACATGTGGTGTGAGGTGGTTTGATCAAGTAAGTAGTGAAAGGGTAAGAGAGATGTGTGGTAATAAAAAGAGCGTGGTTTAGATAGCAGAAGAGGGTGTTTTCAAATGGTTTGGTCACATGGAGAGAGTGAGTGAGGAAAGATTGACAAAGAGGATATATGTGTCAGAGGTGGAGGGAATGAGGAGAAGTGGGAGACCAAATTGGAGTTGGAAAGATGGAGTGAAAAAGATTTTGAGCGATCAGGGCCTGAACATGCAGGAGGGTGAAAGGCGTGCAAGGAATAGAGTGAATTGGAAAGACGTGGTATACAGGGGTCGACATGCTGTCATTAGATTGAACCAGGGCATGTGAAGCGTCTGAGGTAATCCATGGAAAGTTCTGTGGGGCCTGGATGTGGAAAGGGAGCTGTGGTTTTGGTGCATTATACATGACAGCTAGAGACTGAGTGTCAACGAATGTGGCCTTTGTTGTCTTTTCCTAGTGCTACATTGCGCACATGTGGGGGAGGGGGTTGTCATTTCATGTGTGGCGGGTTGGTGACGGGAATGAATAAGGGCAGCAAGTATGAATTATGTACACGTGTATATACGTATATGTCTCTGTGTGTATATATATGTATATGTTGAAATGTATAGGTATGTATATTTGCGTGTGTGGATGTGTATGTATATACATATGTATGTGGGTGGGTTGGGCCATTCTTTCGTCTGTTTCCTTGCGCTACCTCGTAATGTGGGAGGCAGCAACAAAGTATAATAAATAAGAATGAAATGTATATGTTGAAATGTATAGGTTTATATGTACGTGTGTGGGTGTTTATGTATATAAATATGTATGTGGGTGGGTTGGGCCATTCTTTCGTATGTTTCATTGTGGTACGTCGCTGATGCGGGAGATGGCGATTAAGTATGATAAATATCCTTTTGAAATTGATGTTGGTAAATACTAAAAAATATGATGTAATTAAGATAAAGATTGTATATTTGAATGACAGCATAGGTAGGAATTATGCATAATAGAAATTATGCTGTATTTTTTAATATTAGCTAAATTTGCATATTAAGTCATTGACATAATTTTTTCTTCACGTGTTATTTTATAGTTCATAATTTTACTACTGATAACTTTTCACAATCAGAAGAAAAAGGGCAGAGTTAGAGCACCTCTCAAGCCACATAATGCTGCTCCAGCTCGCCCAGCACTCAAGAGATCTGTTGCCATACCAAAAACAGCTTCTAGAGCTAATCAAGGCTTGCAGAAACGTTCTTCGCGTAAGAATGATAATGAAAATAGACCTCCTACACAGGCTAAATCTAAAGCAGCTGGATGTCCAGAACCAGAACTGAAACCAGATTCTTTTGATTTTGCTAAACTGGTTCATCCTTCAAAAGAGGTAAGTTGTTAAACTCATTCCCCATTGGGAAGATTATTGTAACTGGTCTCTCGGCTTGGGTGTAAGTCTAACAGTATTACTTTAGAGGCATTGCATATAATTATTAACCATACCCATGTACACTTTAAAGACTTAAAAATTCAGATTCACACATTAACCAATTCTATGCAGCCACTCTGTACCCCAGTTTGGCAGGTGAACAAGAAAAATTGAATGTTAGAATTTTTATAAGGTAATATTTAAAAAATTTGAAATGCTCCTTAACAGTGAAATGCTCTAGAAACAGGGAAAGACTCACCCATGGGTGATGATATTGCCCAGTTGTTTACATTCTTCCACTAATACGCAAACCAGCGAGTCTATGTGCTCATGGTGGGTCTAATTTTATGTTTACATTACCAGGGTTATAAAACACCTGAGCAGCTATATATCAATGCTAAAACAAACAAAAAAGGCAATTTACTGCCTGGTTGATCCCACGTGGTGGAGATTAGTGGAGACATTTGCACCCTAGAAATTTGGACACTGTTTCAAGGCTACTGTTACTGTTTTACATCAAATCGTGTTATGTTAATAACTACATGTTCAATTTGTTTTTTATAGTATGAGCTGCAAACAGATGTTGAATTTGAGTGAGAGAACATGGTATGTGGTCACTAAGGCAAACAATTTATGATTAAGGTATTTTTTTTTATGTTGGTAAACGTACTACACCTTTTGGCAATTTATGGTTGCTGAGGAAACAGATTGGCATGCTTTTGAAAGCATCAGGTTTAAAACTAGAAAAGCTGGGTTTTGCATGTAATCTTCAAACCAATGAATGCTCTATCCTGGATAGAAAGGGTTAAATATGTAACACCTAAGCTTTATCTTTCTTGAACTTCATTCACATATCTAGCTGTACACTGAGTTATAGGAAATGCTAACTTACATATAATGAACTTTGATTGTATTCATCCTCATTTAAACCCTACATAGACTGTACATATTACATACTATCCAGCATTATATTTCTTATCCTTGATTAATATTAAAGAAAATTATTGGAATAAATGTAGATTGACAAATTTCATTTTTTCATGCTTGATCACTGTTTCGCATGTTTGCATGGTAGCACCTGGATCAGTTGAAGAAAGACCACATGTGCTCACATTCACTCTAGTTGTCATGTGTGATGCACCAAAACCACAGCCACTAATTCACCGGTATACCACATCGTTCCAATTCACTCTGTTCCTTGCACGCCTTTCACCCTCCTGCATGTTCAGGCCCCGATCACTCAAAATCTTTTTCACTCCATCTTTCCACCTCCAATTTGGTCTCCCACTTCTCCTCTTTCCCTCCACCTCTGACACATATATCCTCTTGGTCAATCTTTCCTCACTCATTCTCTCCATGTGACCAAACCATTTCAAAACACCCTCTTCTGCTCTCTCAACCACACTCGTTTTATTACCACACATCTCTCTTACCCTTACGTTACTTACTCGATCAAACCACCTCACACCACATATTGTCCTCAAACATCTCATTTCCAGCACATCCACCCTCCTGCGCACAACTCTATCCATAGCCCACGCCTTGCAACCATACAACATTGTTGGAACCACTATTCCTTCAAACATACCCATTTTTGCTTTCCGACATAATGTTCTCGACTTCCAAACATTCTTCAAGGCTCCCAGGATTTTCGCCCCCTCCCCCACCCTATGACTCACTTCTGCTTCCATGGTTCCATCCGCTGCCAGATCCACCCCCAGATATCTAAAACACTTTACTTCCTCCAGTTTTTCTCCATTCAAACTTACCTCCCAATTGACTTGACCCTCAACCCTACTGCACCTAATAACCTTGCTCCTATTCACATTTACTCTCAACTTTCTTCTTTCACACACTTTACCAAACTCAGTCACCAGCTTCTGCAGTTTCTCACATGAATCAGCCACCAGCGCTGTATCATCAGCGAACAACAACTGACTCACTTCCCAAGCTCTCTCATCCACAACAGACTGCATACTTGCCCCTCTTTCCAAAACTCTTGCATTCACCTCCCTAACAACCCCATCTATAAACAAATTAAACAACCATGGAGACATCACACACCCCTGCCGCAAACCTACATTCACTGAGAACCAATCACTTTCCTCTCTTCCTACACGTACACATGCCTTACATCCTTGATAAAAACTTTTCACTGCTTCTAACAACTTGCCTCCCACACAATATATTCTTAATACCTTCCACAGAGCATCTCTATCAACTCTATCATATGCCTTCTCCAGATCCATAAATGCTACATACAAATCCATTTGCTTTTCTAAGTATTTCTCACATACATTCTTCAAAGCAAACACCTGATCCACACATCCTCTACCACTTCTTAAACCACACTTCTCTTCCCCAATCTGATGCTCCATACGTGCCTTCACCCTCTCAATCAATACCCTACCATATAATTTCCCAATTTTCATGCATGGTGTTTTGACAAGAAAATAGTGAAGTTGGAGAAAAATGTAGCTTAGACATTGAAGCTTATTGATTCAGTGGTGAAATTGATGAGAACTGCTATTGACGTTGATGTGAATAAATTGTACATTTCCTTTACCATAGCCAGAGGTTGAACCATTATGTGACGTTCATTTTTTCATTCATTTCAAGCTAAAAGTTTGTTTCTAAATTGTTTCTTACATTTTTCATATGTATATATATGTATGTGTGTGTGTGTGTGCGTGTGTGTGTGTGTGTGTGTGTGTGTGTGTGTGTGTGTATATATATATGTATATTATCCCTGGGGATAGGGGTGAAAGAATACTTCCCACGTATTCCTCGCGTGTCGTAGAAAGCGACTAGAGGGGACGGGAGCGGGGGGCCGGAAATCCTCCCCTCCTTGTATTAATTTTCTAAAAATGGGAAACAGAAGAAGGAGTCACGCGGGGAGTGCTCATCCTCCTCGAAGGCTCAGAGTGGGGTGCCTAAATGTGTGTGGATGTAACCAAGATGTGAAAAAAGGAGAGATAGGTAGTATGTTTGAGGAAAGGAACCTGGATGTTTTGGCTCTCAGTGAAACGAAGCTCAAGGGTAAAGGGGAAGAGTGGTTTGGAAATGTCTGGGGAGTGAAGTCAGGGGTTAGTGAGAGGACAAGAGCAAGGGAAGGAGTAGCTGGTTTAAAAAGCGAGATATACATAAGTATACTTATGTAAGTAGGAGAGATGGCCAGAGAGCGTTATTGGATTACGTGTTAATTGACAGGCGTGCGAAAGAGAGACTTTTGGATGTCAATGTGCTGAGAGGTGCAACTGGAGGGATGTCTGATCATTATCTTGTGGAGGCTAGGGTGAAGATTAGTATGGGTTTTCAGAAAAGAAGAGTGAATGTTGGGGTGAAGAAGGTGGTGAGAGTAAGTGAGCTTGGGAAGGAGACCTGTGTGAAGAAGTATCAGGAGAGACTGTGTACAGAATGGAAAAAGGTGAGAACAATGGAAGTAAGGGGAGTGGGGGAGGAATGGGATGTATTTAGGGAATCAGTGATGGATTGCGCAAAAGATGCTTGTGGCATGAGAAGAGTGGGAGGTGGGCTGTTTAGAAAGGGTAGTGAGTGGTGGGATGAAGAAGTAAGAGTATTAGTGAAAGAGAAGAGAGAGGCATTTGGACGATTTTTGCAGGGAAAAAATGCAATTGAGTGGGAAAAGTATAAAAGAAAGAGACAGGAGGTCAAGAGAAAGGTGCAAGAGGTGAAAAAAAGGGCAAATGAGAGTTGGGGTGAGAGACTATCAGTAAATTTTAGGGAGAATAAAAAGATGTTCTGGAAGGAGGTAAATAGGGTGCGTAAGACAAGGGAGCAAATGGGAACTTCAGTGAAGGGCGTAAATGGGGAGGTGATAACAAGTAGTGGTGATGTGAGAAGGAGATGGAATGAGTATTTTGAAGGTTTGTTGAATGTGTCTGATGACAGAGTGGCAGATATAGGGTGTTTGGGTCGAGGTGGTGTGCAAAGTGAGAGGGTTAGGAAAAATGATTTGGTAAACAGAGAAGAGGTAGTAAAAGCTTTGCGGAAGATGAAAGCCGGCAAGGCAGCAGGTTTGGATGGTATTGCAGTGGAATTTATTAAAAAAGGGGGTGACTGTATTGTTGACTGGTTGGTAAGGTTATTTAATGTATGTATGACTCATGGTGAGGTGCCTGAGGATTGGCGGAATGCGTGCATAGTGCCATTGTACAAAGGCAAAGGGGATAAGAGTGAGTGCTCAAATTACAGAGGTATAAGTTTGTTGAGTATTCCTGGTAAATTATATGGGAGGGTATTGATTGAGAGGGTGAAGGCATGTACAGAGCATCAGATTGGGGAAGAGCAGTGTGGTTTCAGAAGTGGTAGAGGATGTGTGGATCAGGTGTTTGCTTTGAAGAATGTATGTGAGAAATACTTAGAAAAGCAAATGGATTTGTATGTAGCATTTATGGATCTGGAGAAGGCATATGATAGAGTTGATAGAGATGCTCTGTGGAAGGTATTAAGAATATATGGTGTGGGAGGCAAGTTGTTAGAAGCAGTGAAAAGTTTGTATCGAGGATGTAAGGCATGTGTACGTGTAGGAAGAGAGGAAAGTGATTGGTTCTCAGTGAATGTAGGTTTGCGGCAGGGGTGTGTGATGTCTCCATGGTTGTTTAATTTGTTTATGGATGGGGTTGTTAGGGAGGTAAATGCAAGAGTTTTGGAAAGAGGGGCAAGTATGAAGTCTGTTGGGGATGAGAGAGCTTGGGAAGTGAGTCAGTTGTTGTTCGCTGATGATACAGCGCTGGTGGCGGATTCATGTGAGAAACTGCAGAAGCTGGTGACGGAGTTTGGTAAAGTGTGTGGAAGAAGAAAGTTAAGAGTAAATGTGAATAAGAGCAAGGTTATTAGGTACAGTAGGGTTGAGGGTCAAGTCAATTGGGAGGTGAGTTTGAATGGAGAAAAACTGGAGGAAGTGAAGTGTTTTAGATATCTGGGAGTGGATCTGTCAGCGGATGGAACCATGGAAGCGGAAGTGGATCATAGGGTGGGGGAGGGGGCGAAAATTTTGGGAGCCTTGAAAAATGTGTGGAAGTCGAGAACATTATCTCGGAAAGCAAAAATGGGTATGTTTGAAGGAATGGTAGTTCCAACAATGTTGTATGGTTGCGAGGCGTGGGCTATGGATAGAGTTGTGCGCAGGAGGATGGATGTGCTGGAAATGAGATGTTTGAGGACAATGTGTGGTGTGAGGTGGTTTGATCGAGTAAGTAACGTAAGGGTAAGAGAGATGTGTGGAAATAAAAAGAGCGTGGTTGAGAGAGCAGAAGAGGGTGTTTTGAAATGGTTTGGTCACATGGAGAGAATGAGTGAGGAAAGATTGACCAAGAGGATATATGTGTCGGAGGTGGAGGGAACGAGGAGAAGAGGGAGACCAAATTGGAGGTGGAAAGATGGAGTGAAAAGGATTTTGTGTGATCGGGGCCTGAACATGCAGGAGGGTGAAAGGAGGGCAAGGAATAGAGTGAATTGGAGCGATGTGGTATACAGGGGTTGACGTGCTGTCAGTGGATTGAATCAAGGCATGTGAAGCGTCCGGGGTAAACCAAGGAAAGCTGTGTAGGTATGTATATTTGCGTGTGTGGACGTGTGTATGTACATGTGTATGGGGGGGTTGGGCCATTTCTTTCGTCTGTTTCCTTGCGCTACCTCGCAAACGCGGGAGACAGCGACAAAGTATTAAAAAAAAAAAAAAAAAAAAAAAAAAAAAAATAATTTCCCAGGAATACTCAACAAACTTATACCCCTGTAATTTAAGCACTCACTCTTATCCCCTTTGCCTTTGTTCAATGGCACTATGCAAGCATTCCGCCAATCCTCAGGCACCTCACCATGAATCATACATACATTAAATAACCTTAACAACCAGTCAACAATACAGTCACCCCCTTTTTTAATAAATTCCACTGCAACACCATCCAAACCTGCTGCCTTGCCGGCTTTCATCTTCCACAAAGCTTTTACTACCTCTTCTCTCTTTACCAAATCATTTTTCCTAACCCTCTCACTTTGCACACCACCTCGACCAAAACACCCTATATCTGCCTCTCTATCATCAAACACATTCAGCAAACCTTCAAAATACTCACTCCATCTCCTTCTCACATCACCACTACTTGTTATCACCTCCCCATTAGCCCCCTTCACTGAAGTTCCCATTTGCTCCCTTGTATTATGCACTTTATTTACCTCCTTCCAAAACATCTTTTTATTCTCCCTAAAATTTAATGATACTCTCTCACCCCAACTCTCATTTGCCCTCTTTTTCACCTCTTGCACCTTTCTCTTGACCTCCTGCCTCTTTCTTTTATACATCTCCCAGTCATTTGCATTACTTCCCTGCAAAAATCGTCTAAATGCCTCTCTCTTCTTTTTCTCTAATAATCTTACTTCTTCATCCCACCACTCACTACCCTTTCTAATCAACCCACCTCCCACACTTCTCATGCCACAAGCATCTTTTGCGCAAGCCATTACTGCTTCCCTGAATACACCCTATTCCTACCCCACTCCTCTTACCTCCTTTGTTGTCACCTTTTTCCATTCTGTACTCAGTCTCTCCTGGTACTTCTTAACACAAGTCTCCTTCCCAAGCTCACTTTCTCTCACCACTCTCTTCACCCCAACATTCTCTCTTCTTTTCTGAAAACCCCTACAATTTTTCACCTTCGCCTCCACAAGATAATGATCAGACATCCCTCCAGATGCACCTCTGAGCACATTAACATCCAAAAGTCTCTCTTTCGTGCGCCTATCAATTAACACGTAATCCAATAACGCTCTCTGGCCATCTCTCCTACTTACATACGGGAGCGGGGGGCTAGAAACCTTCCCCTCCTTATATTTTAACTTTCTAAAAGGGGAAACAGAAGAAGGAGTCACGCGGGGAGTGCTCATCCTCCTTGAAGGCTTAGATTGGGTTGTCTAAATGTGTGTGGATGTAACCAAGATGAGAAAAAAGGAGAGAGAGGTAGTATGTTTGAGGAAAGGAACCTGGATGTTTTGGCTCTGAGTGAAACGAAGCTCAAGGGTAAAGGGGAAGAGTGGTTTGGAAATGTCTTGAGTAAAGACAGGGGTTAGTGAGAGGGCAAGAGCAAGGGAAGGAGTAGCACTACTCCTGAAACAGGAGTTGTGGGAGTATGTGATAGAGTGTAAGAAAGTAAATTCTAGATTGATATGGGTAAAACTGAAAGTTGATGGAGAGAGATGGGTGATTATTGGTGTATATGCACCTGGGCATGAGAAGAAAGATCATGAGAGGCAAGTGTTTTGGGAGCAGCTGAATGAGTGTGTTAGTGTGTGTGTATATGAGTGGTTGGGCCATTCTTCATCTGTTTCCTTGCACTACCTTGCTGATGTGGGAAACAGCAATTAAGTATAATAAGAAAACGAATAGAAATGAATTGGTTAATGTATTGGCAGATTATTATTTGAAATATTGTCATTAATTTTCTATATTAGTAATTGCTCTGTTACCCAACAGGTCCGTCCAAAGGCCAAAACTTCTAGGAGAGTTGTGATATCTACTTCAAGTCAAGAAAGCATTTCTGCATCAACAGTATTAAACTCCACAGAGTGTTCCGATGTTCCCAGTGGATATATAGGAGCTGAACCTCTTCCTAATCTCTCTGTCTCTACAGTCAAGTCAGACTGCCCATCAAGCCCAACCAAAACAGATGTGAATAATATTCTTTACTCCCAGAAAGGATCTAAACCCCACGTTGTGTGGAAGGATGTTGTGTCAGATGATGTGGAGAATGTAGATGCAAGAAGGATGACTTATTGCTTACCCGACCAGGATGAATTTACTGAAGTGAGAGAGGTGATTGATGAGGAAGTAAGAGAAATTAACATCAAAGAGGAAGTATTTCAGCCAGTTTATGAAGTGACTGAAGAAGTAAAGTTGAGGCAGGAGGCTTTGGTTAAATTTGGCCATCCCCACAGTAAAACTCATGCATTAATCACAGAATCATCACAGAAGGAAGTTTCAGTGGACAAAATTAACTTACCTGACTGTTCAGTACAGCTTAATCCCATATGGTCACAAACACTTGCTCATAAGGATATGTTTAAACACCATGACAGCTTGAATAGAGATGCCATGTCTGTTAGCTCTAAAGATGTTTCATTAACTGCTGGGGAAACCTTCAAGAATGTTGTTGGAGGCTATTTACCACAGTGTGAATTGGCAGGCTCTCCAATGAGACGCCAGACATTTATTGCTTCAAGAAAAGAAAATTTCAATACAATCAAAGGTGACAATTTTCCTAACTGTGATGAAGTAAGGACACCACTCAGGCGCCAGACTTATGTAGCTTCAGTTCCAGAAACATTTACTTCTGTACATAATGGTCAGCTTCCTGCATGTACTGTCCTGGAATCTCCTATGAGAAGGCAGACTTTTGTCAAGGATCAGAAAGACAATATACGACGCCTCAGTATGTTTCCAAAATTCAGTAATCATGCTCGTGAACTTCGAGTTGACTCCTCCTCTAGTCTTAATAGTAAGTGGTTGGAAAATTCAGACTCATCTAATACCTCCACACCAACTCTTGGACCAACACCACCACTGAGATCAGCTTCATTAGACATGCTTCCAGTGACACCTATTGCACCTGCTTCACAAATACGTAAGAATAATTTTGCATCCATGAAAGCCTCTTGTCTTAATCTTTTAGACAAACTAAAAGCTGAAAATTATCCAGATACCCCTCAGCTGGATCATAGCTTACACAAGAAGGTGTCTGCTGATAAGGAAGAGGATTCATATGATTCTCCAATATTAGAAATGTGCACAGCACCAGGGTCTCCTTCCTCAGAATATGAAACAGCTCCTAATACACCACCAGAACCTGCATTAGTATTGGAAGACTTTAATGTCACTGTGGAATTTCCAACACCAAATATGGATGAACTCACATCAAAAATAAAGAAAATCAACTTGGTTGATGTATCTCAAATCCTAGAGCAGGAACTTGCTAATCAAAGGAAGAATTTGGGGGATAGCATGAGTACAGATAGTCTTGAGAAAACATTAAGTCCAAAGGAAATAAGCAGCGATCATAAGGGTGATGGTGTAGACCCAGAAATCTGGATGGGGTCAAGGTCAGAAGCTGACATGAAGGACTGTCCCATTAATTATCCAGACAGCATTTTGGTAATTGGTAAAGATCATCATCCTGATGACCTTGTCATAATAGATGATCAGCACAACAGTTGTGAAACTATTGTCAAGGATCTGCCAACATTATCTCCTTCATCCTTGCCTGTAATAACAGACACACATCACCCTAGAAGGACGAGCACCATTGGAATAATTGGTTCGGCCACCCCAAGAAAACAACAGGAGAACCGTCGTAGAAGTGAACCATTTGGCCTCCCTCACTCTTATCAAAGTGAGGCTTTAGATGAAATTCTTATGTTCAAAGGATGCATACAAGATGAGGGATTTTTACAAGAGAACATTCAGGTGGAGGGTCATGTCTCAAATGAAGATGAATTTGTAATGGCATCTATTGCAGACTTTAGTTTTTCTCCAAGTAATGATCCACGCAGGTGCTCTACAGGTATCAAATCTCTCCCACCTGAGGAAATTACAGATCAGCGCAGGCTTTCAGACAAAGCTCGGCAGCTGTTTGTAGAACCACAGTGTGAAGTACAAGATGCCCATACTCTAGCTTATCACAACTCCAATGCATCTGATGTCTGCCTAGCTCAGTGTCTCAGTACAATTATTGAAGTTGAGGAAGGTACTTTTCTCCTCAACAAAACACATGACTTACCCTTGAGCAAAACACATCATGGTCCTCTGAATAAAGTGCAGGATTTACCAATGAACAAGTCAGGTGATTTACAAGAGAAGACAAATTTTGATCAATATTCCAACAAGAATGAAGGATTGCTGTTGAACAAGACTGATAATTTCCTTGCAAAAGAAAATGAAGACTTAATCTTGAACAAGACTCATGACATAATCAGGAACAGTTCTCAAGATTTACCAGTGCTCAGTACTGAAGATGCTCTGTTACATAATGTTAGAGACCTGCCCTTAAACAAAACTGAAGACTTACAGTTGGACAAGACTCAAGATATACCATTGAGTAAGACTCATGATACACACTTGAACAAGACTCATGATATTCCCTTGAATAAGACTCAAGATTTATACCTAAACAAGACACAAGATATACCATTGAACAGGACTCAAGATGTGCCTTTGAATAAGACACAAGATGCACCCTTGAGCAAGACTCTGGATGTATACTTAAACAAGTCTCATGATGTACCCAAGAATAACAAGACTCAAGATTTACCACTGAACAAGACACAAGATGTCCCATTGAGCAGTACTCAAGATTTATCCTTGAACAAAACTCAAGATGTACTCATGAATAAGACTAAAGATGGAACCTTAAATGGAACTAGAGATGTTCTCTTGAACAAGACCCAAGATGTACCCTTGAACATGACTCAAGATATACCTCTAAACAAGACTCAGGATGTACCCTTGGACAGGACTCAAGATGTTCCACAGAACAAGACTCAAGATGTCCTATTGAACAAGACTCAAGCTGTTCCGTTGAACAAAACTCAGGATGTTCCCCTAAACAAGACTCAAGCTGTCCCCTTGAACAAAACTCAAGAAGTTCCCTTAAACAAGACTCAAGATGTACCTTTAAACAAGACTCAAGATGTACCCTTAGACAAGACTCAAGATGTCCCATTGAACAAGACTCAAGATGTTGCCTCGAACAAGACTCTCAATGCCTTCAAGAACGAGACTCAAAATGTCCACTTGACCAAGTCTCAAGATGTCCCTTTGAATAAGACTCAAGATATTCCCGTAAGTGAGACTCAAGATATCCCCTTGAACAAGACTCAAGCTGTCTCCTTGAACAAAACTCAAGATGTCTCCTTAAACAAGACTCAAGATCTCTCCATGAACAAGACTAAAGATGTACCCTTGGACAAAACTCAAGATGTCCCACTAAACAAGACTGAAGATGTCACCTTAAACAAAACTCAAGATGTTCCCTTAATCAAGACTCAAGACGTCTGCTTGAACAAGACTCAAGGGGTCCCCATAAACAGGACTCAAGATATACCCTTTTACAAGACTCAAGATGTCCCCTTGAACAAGGCTCAAAATGTCTCCTTGAACAAGAATCAACACTTTTATTTAAAGAATCAAAACTTGTCTGAAGTTAAGACACATGCATGTGCTCAAGGAGGACACACCTTTGGCTCTGATAAAAATGTTTGTAATTCTACCCTTGTTAAGGTGTCTGAAGAGCAAAGATTGTCCATCACTGATGAAAGACTTCTGGGTAATTCTCAAGTTGTTACAGATGTTGGTACACATCTTAAATGTGTCAAAACTGATTACAGTAAGAACATATTTGGGAGTTCTTCAAAACCAGCTGATGGTGAGACAGACTTCCAGGTATCCCCAGCATCCAGATATCAGAGCACTTCAGAAAAAAATGAGCTTCAAAGTGATGGAGGACTCTTGTTTATCAAAATCTCTCCCTCAGGCACTAAGCGACTTCCTGAAGAACAACCTAAGGGAACATGGTCCAAGCGTAGCAGAGTAAATCCAGTTCCTGCTGTATCAGTGAGTGTAACCTCTCTGAGATCTTCCAAAGAAAAAAAAATAAGCCCTGGAAAGCAATCTGTTGTGTCTAGTAAGTGCAAAAATCCTCAGAAAGCATTTACTTCCAGATGTGGTGTAGGAGTGAAACCACCATTAAAACATTCCAAAGGTGCTAAGAAAGACAGACAGTTGAACTCTGATGCTCAGTCATCTGCTTCAAGACCATTAGGTAAGATATCTTTTGTTAGAAGCTGAATGCACAAGATGGCTGATTGTAAACTTCAAAGGTCTCATTTAGATACAAAAGTGATATAATGAAGAGTAATGTGAGAAGGATATATGAAGTTTTTCAAAAGGCACATGAATAAAAGTATTTTCATGATTGTATGGTTATGTAAAACATAGGTCAAATGATAGGTTGGTTAAGATTTTCTGTGTAACAGAACAGGAAAAGGTACTAAGAATGGGAGGTAGACAGCAAAAAAGATGGACACATTTAGTGAGAAATGATAAAGGCTAGGTATACATCAGATGAGAATAGTGGAGAGATCATATGCTCTGGAGAGAGGTTTGGTGAAAAGAGAAGAGGTGGTGAAAGCTATGTAAAATGACATGTAGCAAGGCAGCTGGAGTGGATGATATTGCTGTTGAATATATCAAGAAAGGGGATGATTGTATTGTTGATTGGTTGGTTAGGATTTTCAGTGTAGGTACACATCCTGGTGACATGCCTGAGGATTAGCAAAGTAGATGAGTGCCATTGTATAAAGGTGAGTGTTCAGACTTCAGAGGTATAAGTTGTCAAGTGTACCTGATAAGTTGTGTGGGAGAGTAGTGATTGAGAGGGTGAAGGCATATAAAGAATATCAGTCAGGGGAGTAGCAGTGTGGTTTCAGAAGTGGTAAAGGATGTGTGGATCAGTTGTTTGCTTTAAATAATTTGAGAAATACTTAGAAAAACAGATGGATTTATATGTGGCATTTATGGATCTGGAGAAGGCATATGATAGGGTTGATAGAGGTGCATTGTGAATGGTCATAAGAATATATTGGTGTGGGAGGGAAAGCTGTTAGAAACATTTCTATCATGGGTGTATGGTCTTTCTTTCTTCTTTTCTTTCAAACTATTCGCCATTTCCCGCATTAGCGAGGTAGCGTTAAGAACAGAGGACTGGGCCTTTGAGGGAATACCCTCACCTGGCCTAATTCTCTGTTCCTTCTTTTGGAAAATTAAAAAAAAAACCGAGAGGGGAGGATTTCCAGCCCCCCGCTCCCTCCCCTTTTAGTCGCCTTCTACGACACGCAGGGAATACGTGGGAAGTATATATATATATATATATATATATATATATATATATATATATATTTATTTATTTATTTTGCTTTGTCGCTGTCTCCCGCGTTTGCGAGGTAGCGCAAGGAAACAGACGAAAGAAATGGCCCAACCCATCCCCATACACAAATGTATACACCCACACGTCCACACGTCAACCCCGGTATACCACATCGATCCAATTCATTCTATTCCTTGCCCTCCTTTCACCCTCCTGCATGTTCAGGCCCCAATCACACAAAATCTTTTTCACTCCATCTTTCCACCTCCAATTTGGTCTCCCACTTCTCCTCGTTCCCTCCACCTCCGACACATATATCCTCTTGGTCAATCTCTCCTCACTCATTCTCTCCATGTGCCCAATCCATTTCAAAACACCCTCTTCTGCTCTCTCAAACACGCTCTTTTTATTTCCACACATCTCTCTTATCCTTACATTACTTACTCGATCAAACCACCTCACACCACACATTGTCCTCAAACATCTCATTTCCAGCACATCCACCCTCCTGCGCACAACTCTATCCATAGCCCACGCCTCGCAACCATACAACATTGTTGGAACCACTATTCCTTCAAACATACCCATTTTTGCTTTCTGAGATAATGTTCTCGACTCCCACACATTCTTCAAGGCTCCCAGGATGTATGGTATGTATACAATTATGAAGAGAGGAGAATGAGGGGTACCAGGTGAAGGTCGGTCTGTGGCATGGGTGTATGATGCCACCATGGCTGTTTAATTTGTTTATGGTTAGGGTGGTAAGGGAGGTAAATGCAAGAATCTTGGTGAGAGGGGTGAGTAAGCAGTATGTTGGGGATGATACAGCACTGGTGACAGATTTGAGATAGAAACTGCAGAAATTGGCGACTTAGTCTGAAAGTGTTTGTGAAAGAAGGAAATTGAGACTGAATGTGAATAAAAACAAGGTTATTAGGTTGAGGGACAGGTTATTTGGTGTGTGAGTTTGAGGAGAAAAATTGGAGAAAGTGAAGTGTTTTAGATACCTGGGAGTGGATGTGGCAATGAATGGAACCAAGGATGTGGAAGTTAGTCATAGGGTGGGTGAGGTGGTGAAGGTTTAGGGAGTACTGAAATATGTGGAAAGAGGGATTGTTATCTGGGAGGGCAAACATGGGTGTGTCCAAACAATATAATATGGATGTGAGCTATTGATGAGGATGTGCAGAGGAGGATGGATGTGTTGGAAATGAAATGTCTGAGGAAAATATGTGGTGTTAGGTGGTCTGATTAAGTAATTAATAAAAGGGTTAGAGAGATGTGTGGGAATAAAGAGTGTGTTTTTGAGAGTTGAAAAGGGTGTGTTGAAATGGTTTGGACATACGAAAAGAATGTATGAAGAAAGGCATGGGGTATTGATGAGGATGTGCAGAGGAGGGTGGATGTGTTGGAAATGAGATGTTTGAGGACAGAATGTGTTGTGAGGTGGTTTGATCAAGTAAATAATGAAAGGGAAAGAGAGATATGTGGAAATAAAAAGAATGTTGGGAGAACAGAAGAGGGTGTGGTGAAATTATTCAGACATATGTAAAGAATGGTTGAGGAAAGAATGACAGGATATATGTGTCAGAGTTGGAGGGAACAAGGAGAAGCGGGAAATCAAATTGGAAGTGGAGGGATGGAGTGAAAAAATTTGAGTGATTGGGGTCTGCACATACTGGAGGGTGAGAGGTGTGCAAGGAATAGAGTAAGAACAGTGTGGTATACCAGGGTCGAGATGCTGTCAGTGGACTGAACCACTGCATGTGAAACGTCTGGGGTAAGCCATGGAAAGGTCTGTGGGGCCTGGATGTGGATAGGGAGCTGTGGTTTCAGTGCATTACGCATGACAGCTAGAGACTGAGTGTGGATGAATGTGGCCTTTTTTGTCTGTTTTCCTGGCACTACCTCACTAAAGCAGTGGGTAGTGATGCTGTTTCCTATGAGGGGGTGGCACCAGGAATGGATGAAGGCTAGCAAGTATGACTATGGACACGTGTGTACATGTTTATGTCTGTATGTGTATGTGTACATGTCGATATGTATATGTATGTATATGTGCGTGTATGGGTGTTTAAGTGTATATGAGTGGATGGGCCATTCTTTGTTTGTTTCCTGGTGCTACCTCGCTGACATGGGAAACGGTGATCAAGTATAATAAAAAATAAGATGTGTGTGTGTTTGCGTGTGTCAGAATTGGGAGAAACAAGGAGGAGGAGGAAATCAAGTTGGAGATGGAAGGATGAAGTGAAAAAGATTTTTAGTGATCACAGCCTGAATATGCAGGAGGATGAAAGGTGTGCATCGGATAGAGTGAATTTGAACGATGTGGTATACAAACAAGGGTTGACATGCTGTCAATGGATTGAACTAGTGCACATGAAGTAGCCAGGGTAAACCTTAGAAAGGTCTGTGGGGCCTGGTTGTGACTAGGGAGCTATGGTTTGGATGCATTACACATGATGGCTAGAGAATGGATGTAAGCCAATGTAGCCATCCTTCATCTTTTCTTAGCTCAGCCTTGCTAATGTGGGTAAGGGCAATGAAATCTGAAAAGAAGAATGCTATGAAAGAATTCTTTGTATGGAGATGTTGTAAGTGGAAAGAATGGCCTCACTTGATGAATTAACTTGGAAAAGAAAGAAGCACATTTCTAAGCATGGAACTCCATGAGTTGAGAATGTGCATAAGTGATTTTTGTAAGCTGTATATATTTGATCCACCCCTCAGCATTGGGAATGGTATAATGGTAATAGGTATAGATTTAATTAGAATTAACTTTAATACTGTAGCTATGTGTGCCATGCAATGATGTAAAGGAGGGTCTAAGGATGCTTTACGAAGAGAACTTGAAAGAACAGTTGTGGAAGGGGTCTGTTGGTATATTGGAGTTGGTTTTGTGAAATGCATGTGAATTTAGAAAGAATATAAAGTGAAGAGAAATCTATGGATAATTCTGACTGCATGGTGTGCATGGAAGACTGCTGAAAGTTATTAAGAGTTTTTATGTTTGGAGGACAGGTTGTACCTCTTTAATCTGGCAAGCCTGGGACCTGGCTATTATTGGACCACAGAAAATGCAGTACACAGCTGACAATCCATCTCATAGTATTCACACAGTCTTTACAGTAACTTCACCTTTTCAAGCATAGATAATGATTTAAGCTTATTAGCACAAGCACCATCTTCTGCACCTCTTGGTCTCTTGGATGACATGCTGAAGGGCTAAAATACAGCTGAATACAAGAAATTAACAGGATTGTTAATTACCTTGGCTACAGTGTAGACAGATTTTGGTGCCTTAGTCTGCTAACAGTGCCTCCCTGGTGGCAGATCCATGAACTGATAACTAATGGCAGCAGATTCAAAATGTGCCAGACCATGGGAGTTGCTGGACCACAGAGCACCAGATTAGAGAGGTACAACCTGTAGTTCATCTATTACATAAAGTGATGGTGTGAGTGAGTGGTGTGAAATAAATGATGTGTAATGTCATTAATGGTTTTAATGGATGGGGCATTATGTGAGATGAGACATGTTGGGTGATTTTGGTGTAATACTTAAGGATTATTCACTTAAAGGCTCAGTTCATGATGCTACCTTGCAGAGATGGGAAAGGGGAGCACATAAAAGGAAATGAAAAGTAGACTAAAAGTCGTAGCTGTATTTCCTTAGAATGAAGTTACCAAGCTTCTGATTATTATTTTTGCCATGGTAATACCAAGTGTGATTACTGTGTTTGTGTTAAGGTTTCTTGTGGATGAATATCAAAAATTTATAGTAACTTAGTTGCTATGATTATGATTATAGATATTTTTTCCTCTTAGGCTCAGTCATATGTTCTGGACTCTGCCTTGCTTTCAAAAGAAATAGCAAACATGTACAAATTAAAGAAAGAAGCGATAGCACTTGAATAATTATAGACTGTTGTATGGAAATATGGTGAAAGAATAGGTTGAGCTACAGGCAGGTGCTGCAATGAAAGATGAACGAGGAGAATATACATTATTAAAGGATCTGGTTATTTGGATTATGCCATGAACATATGAATGTTTGTTGAAAGATCATGCAAAATGGAACATATATGGACAATTATCAGTTTAGAAAAATCAAGATTATAATGAATGATTCTAGGAAAAGATCTTTAGGTTAGTATTTAAATTTTTTTTTGTTTTCTCCTAGGTCCACGAAGATGTACATCAAGCTCACAATTAAGCAAAGTAGACACTGACTGTGGCCCAATCTCAGTTACTACTTCCACTGGCCTTGTCACCTCTGCTTCTGTCAACAGCTTAAGCTGTACTACTTACAGTAAAACATCATCTTCTATTAGTAGCAGAAGTGCTTCATGCCTTCCTCGCTCCTCTTCTGCAACAAACATAGTATCCTCATCTCTATCCAAGTCTTCATCTGCCTCAAGTCTCAACTCTGTTTCATCTGTTTCTTCTTCAAGTCTCTCAAATTCTAAATCAGTTGAACACAGACGATCAGCCATGAAGAAAATTGCAGAGTGTAGAGTTCCTCAGTCCAGGTTGACACTCATCAGATCCAACAAGACAACAGTTGTCCATCACCCAAATCCATTTGCTGCCAAGTAGGTAAAAAGTTTGATGAGTAATGAAGATTTCTAGAAAGGTTTATATTTCCAGAAATTACACAGAACTAATCCTTATTATCAGTCTTGAGAAGACAGCAGCACATGCACCCATCACATGGAAAGTCAGAGTGAAACATAAAGTCAGCTTGAATGAGTGGGTACTGCAATCCCAACATTTGTGATGCAACCTTACTAAAGCATGGAGTGCATCTAGGTGAAATATAGATTACAAATTTCTTATTTCTTATTTATTTTTTATTTAATTTATTATCCCTTAAAGTGCGAAGTGCTTTCCATAAGGGCAGCTCGACAGGCTGTGATTTGCCTTCTATAAGCCAGATATGAGGACTGATGGTTCTTGCCGTCATTTAAATTCCCAGTTGTTGTATGGTTTTATCTTTTATCTACGGATTTAACTAGGAACTTAACACAGCAAGAAAAAATATCTTGCATCAGTCACCCAAGTATCATCAAAGAGAGTAATTGTGTCATCTGGGTGGAAAGTCGACCCTGGTATACCACATCGTTCCAATTCACTCTATTCCTTGCACGCCCTTCACCCTCCTGCATGTTCAGGCCCCGATCACTCAAAATTTTTTTCACTCCATCTTTCGACCTCCAATTTGGTCTCCCACTTCTCCTCGCTCCTTCAACCTCTGACCCATATATCCTCTTAGTCAATCTTTCCTCACTCATTCTCTCCATGTGACCAAACCATTTCAAAACACCCTCTTCTGCTCTCTCAACCACATTCTTTTTCTTACCACACATCTCTCTTACCCTTACATTACTTACTCGATCAAACCACCTCACACCACACATTGTCCTCAAACATCTCATTTCCAGCACATCCACCCTCCTCTGCACAAGTCTATCTACAGCCCACGCCTCGCAACCATATAACATTGTTGGAACCCCTATTCCTTCAAACATACCCATTTTTGCTTTCCGAGATAATGTTCTCGACTTCCACACATTCTTCAACGCTCCCAGAACTTTCACCCCCTCCCCCACCATATGGATCACTTCAGCTTCCATGGTTCCATCCGCTGCCAAACCCACTCCCAGATATCTAAAATATTTCACCTCCAATTTTTCTCCATTCAAACTTACCTCCCAGTTGACTTGTTTCTCAACCCTACTGTACCTAATAACCTTGCTCTTATTCACATTTACTCTCAGCTTTCTTCTTTCACACACTTTACCAAACTCAGTACCAGCTTCTGCAGTTTCTCACATGAATCAGCCACCAGCGCTGTATCATCAGCGAACAACTGACTCACTTCCCAAGCTCTCTCATCCACACCAGACTGCATACTTGCCCCTCTTTCCAAAACTCTTGCAATCACCTCCCTAACAACCCCATCCATGAACAAATTAAACAACCATAGAGACATCACACACCCCTGCCCCAAACCTACATTCACTGGGAACCAATCACTTTCCTCTCTTCCTACACGTTCACATGCCTTACATCCTCGATAACAACTTTTCACTGCTAACAACTTGCCTCCCACACCATATATTCTTAATACCTTCCACAGAGCATCTCTGTCATCTCCATCATATGCCTTCTCCAGCTCCATAAATGCTTCATACAAATCCATTTGCTTTTCTAAGTATTTCTCACATACATTCTTCAAAGCAAAGACCTGATCCACACATCCTCTACCACTTCTGAAACCACACTGCTCTTCCCCAGTCTGATGCTCTGTACATGCCTTCACCCTCTCAATCAATACCCTCCCATATAATTTCCCAGGAATACTCAACAAACTTATACCTCTGTAATTTGAGCACTCACTTTTATCCCCTTTGCCTTCGTACAATGGCACTATGCAAGCATTCCGCCAATCCTCGGGCACCTCACCATTATTCATACATACATTAAATAACCTTACCAACCAGTCAACAATACAGTCACCCTCTTTTTTGATGAATTCCACTGCAATACCATCCAAACCTGCTGCCTTGCCGGCTTTCATCTTCCGCAAAGCTTTTACTACCTCTTCTCTCTTTACCAAATCATTTTCCCTAACCCTCTCACTTTGCACACGACCTCAACCAAAACACCCTATATCTGCCACTCTATCATCAAACACATTCAACAAACCTTCAAAATACTCACTCCATCTCCTCACATCACAACTACTTGTTATCATCTCCACGTTAGCCCCCTTCACTGAAGTTCCCATTTGTTCCCTTGTCTTACGCACTTTATTTACCTCCTTCCCAAACATCTTTTTTTTTTTTTTTTTTCATACTATTGGCCATTTCCCGCGATAGCGAGGTAGCGTTAAGAACAGAGGACTGGGCCTCTGAGGGAATATCCTCACCTGGACCTCTTCTCTGTTCCTTCTTTTGGAAAAAAAAAAAAAAATAATGATACTTTCTCACCCCAACTCTCATTTGCCCTCTTTTTCACCTCTTGCACCTTTCTCTTGACCTCCTGACTCTTTCTTTTATACATTTCCCAGTCATTTGCATTATTTCCCTGCAAAAATCGTCCAAATGCCTCACTCTTCTCTTTCACTAATAATCTTACCTCTTCATCCCACCACTCACTACCCTTTCTAATCTGTCCCCCTCCCACGCGTCTCATGCCACAAGCATCTTTTGCGCAAACCATCAATGCTTCCCTAAATACATCCCGTTCCTCCCCCACTCCCCTTACGTCCTTTGTTCTCACCTTTTTCCATTCTGTACTCAGTCTCTCCTGGTACTTCCTCACACAAGTCTCCTTCCCAAGCTCACTTACTCTCCTGACTCTTTTCACCCCAACATTCTCTCTTCTTTTCTGAAAACCTCTGCAAATCTTCACCTTCGCCTCCACAAGATAATGATTAGACATCCCTCCAGATGCACCTCTCAGCACATTAACATCCAAAAGTCTCTCTTTCGCGCGCCTATCATTTAATATGTAATTCAATAACGCTCTCTGTCCATCTCTCCTACTTACATACGTATACTTATGTGTATCTCTCTTTTTAAACCAGGTATTCCCAATCACCAGTCCTTTTTCAGCACATAAATCTACAAGCTCTTCACCATTTCCATTTACAACACTGAACATTCCATGTACACCAATTATTCCCTCAACTGCCACATTACTCACCTTTGCATTCAAATCACCCATCACTATAACCCGGTCTCGTGCATAAAAACTACTAACACACTCACTCAGCTGCTCCCAAAACACTTGCCTCTCATGATGTTTCTTCTCATGCCCAGGTGCATATGCACCAATAATCACCCATCTCTCTCCATCAACTTTCAGTTTTACCCATATCAGTCTAGAGTTTACTTTCTTACACTCTATCACATACTCCCACAGCTCCTGTTTCAGGAATAGTGCTACTCCTTCCCTTGCTCTTGTCCTCTCACCAACCCCTGACTTTACTCCCAAGACATTCCGAAACCACTTTTCCCCTTTACCCTTGAGCTTCGTTTCACTCAGAGCCAAAACATCCAGGTTCCTTTCCTCAAACTACCTATCTCTCCTTTTTTCTCATCTTGGTTACATCCACACACATTTAGACGCCCCAATCGGAGCCTTCGAGGAGGATGAGCACTCCCCGCGTGACTCCTTCTTCTATTTCCCCTTTTAGAAAGTTAAAATACAAGGAGGGGAGGGTTTCCAGCACCCCTACTCCCATCCCCTTTAGTTGCCTTCTACAACACATGAGGAATGCGTGGGAAGTATTCTTTCTCCCCTATCCCCAGGTAAGAGAGATGTGTGGTAATAAAAAGAATGTGGTTGAGTGAGCAGAAGAAGGTGTTTTGAAATGGTTTGGTCACATGGAGAGAATGAGTGAGGAAAGATTGACAAAGACGATATATGTGTCAGAGGTGGAGGGAATGAGGAGAAGTGGGAGACCAATTGGAGGTGGAAAGATGGAGTGAAAAAGATTTTGAGTGATCGGGGCCTGAACATGCAGGAAGGTGAAAGGCGTGCAAGGAATAGAGTGAATTGGAACGATGTGGTATACCCGGGTCGACGTGCTGTCAGTGGATTGAACCAGGGCATGTGAAGTGTCTGGGATAAACCATGGAAAGTTCTGTGGGGCCTGGATGTGGAAAGGGAGCTGTGGTTTCGGTGCATTATACATGATGGCTAGAGACTGAGTGTGAATGAATGTGGCCTTTGTTGTTTTTTCCCAGCGCTACCCCACGCACATATGGGGGGAGGGGGTTGTCATTTAATGTTTGGCGGGGTTGCAACGGGAATGAATAAGGGCAGACAATATGAATTATGTACATGTGTATATATGTATATGTCTGTTTGTATATATATGTATACATTGAGATGTATAGGTATGTATATGTGCGTGTGTGGATGTGTATGTATATACATATGTATGTGGGTGGGTTGGACCATTCTTTCGTCTGTTTCCTTGCGCTATCTCGCTAGTGCGGGAGACAGTGACAAAGTGTAATAATAATAATGAATATATATATATATATGGGTGAGAGGGTTAGGGAAAATGATTTGGTAAACAGAGAAGAGGTAGTGAAAGCTTTGCGGAAGATGAAAGCCGGCAAGGCAGCAGGTTTGGATGGTATTGCAGTGGAATTTATTAAAAAAGGGGGTGACTGTATTGTTGACTGGTTGGTAAGGTTATTTAATGTATGTATGACTCATGGTGAGGTGCCTGAGGATTGGCGGAATGCGTGCATAGTGCCATTGTACAAAGGCAAAGGGGATAAGAGTGAGTGCTCAAATTACAGAGGTATAAGTTTGTTGAGTATTCCTGGTAAATTATATGGGAGGGTATTGATTAAGAGGGTGAAGGCATGTACAGAGCATCAGATTGGGGAAGAGCAGTGTGGTTTCAGAAGTGGTAGAGGATGTGTGGATCAGGTGTTTGCTTTGAAGAATGTATGTGAGAAATACTTAGAAAAGCAAATGGATTTGTATGTAGCATTTATGGATCTGGAGAAGGCATATGATAGAGTTGATAGAGATGCTCTGTGGAAGGTATTAAGAATATATGGTGTGGGAGGAAAGTTGTTAGAAGCAGTGAAAAGTTTTTATCGAGGATGTAAGGCATGTGTACGTGTAGGAAGAGAGGAAAGTGATTGGTTCTCAGTGAATGTAGGTTTGCGGCAGGGGTGTGTGATGTCTCCATGGTTGTTTAATTTGTTTATGGATGGGGTTGTTAGGGAGGTAAATGCAAGAGTTTTGGAAAGAGGGGCAAGTATGAAGTCTGTTGGGGATGAGAGAGCTTGGGAAGTTAGTCAGTTGTTGTTCGCTGATGACACAGCTCTGGTGGCTGATTCATGTGTGAAACTGCAGAAGCTGGTGACTGAGTTTGGTAAAGTGTGTGGAAGAAGAAAGTTAAGAGTAAATGTGAATAAGAGCAAGGTTATTAGGTACAGTAGGGTTGAGGGTCAAGTCAATTGGGAGGTGAGTTTGAATGGAGAAAAACTGGAGGAAGTGAAGTGTTTTAGATATCTGGGAGTGGATCTGGCAGCGGATGGAACCATGGAAGCGGAAGTGGATCATAGGGTGGGGGAGGGGGCGAAAATTCTGGGGGCCTTGAAGAATGTGTGGAAGTCGAGAACATTATCTCGGAAAGCAAAAATGGGTATGTTTGAAGGAATGGTGGTTCCAACAATGTTGTATGGTTGCAAGGCGTGGGCTATGGATAGAGTTGTGCGCAGGAGGATGGATGTGCTGGAAATGAGATGTTTGAGGACAATATGTGGTGTGAGGTGGTTTGATCGAGTGAGTAACGTAAGGGTAAGAGAGATGTG
Source organism: Panulirus ornatus (assembly GCF_036320965.1). NCBI lineage: Eukaryota > Metazoa > Arthropoda > Malacostraca > Decapoda > Palinuridae > Panulirus > Panulirus ornatus. The sequence continues at coordinate 13,246,305 of NC_092267.1, read as the reverse complement.
TGGAAATAAAAAGAGCGTGGTTGAGAGAGCAGAAGAGGGTGTTTTGAAGTGGTTTGGGCACATGGAGAGGATGAGTGAGGAAAGATTGACCAAGAGGATATATGTGTCGGAGGTGGAGGGAACAAGGAGAAGAGGGAGACCAAATTGGAGGTGGAAAGATGGAGTGAAAAAGATTTTGTGTGATCGGGGCCTGAACATGCAGGAGGGTGAAAGGAGGGCAAGGAACAGAGTGAATTGGAGCGATGTGGTATACCGGGGCTGACGTGCTGTCAGTGGATTGAATCAAGGCATGTGAAGCGTCTGGGGTAAACCATGGAAAGCTGTGTAGGTATGTATATTTGCGTGTGTGGACGTATGTATATACATGTGTATGGGGGGGGTTGGGCCATTTCTTTCGTCTGTTTCCTTGCGCTACCTCGCAAACGCGGGAGACAGCGACAAAGTATAAAAAAAAAAAAAAAAAAATATGGGTATGTGTTTGTGCGTGTGTGTATGTGTGTGTGAGTGGATGGGTCATTCTTTGTCTGTTTTTTATTGCTACCTTGCTGATGTGGGAAACAGCGATCAAGTATAATAAAAGTAAAAAATAATTCTGGTGAGTGGATGTGGGTGAATGAGGCCTTTTTTGGTCTGTTCCTAATGCTACTTTGTTTACGTAGGAAATGGTGAATAAGCATAAAATGAAATAAAGATGTTACTGTCTTTTAATATTGTGATATAGATTTTTTCATATTACTGCTGCTGCTCAAGGGTTAACATTTTCTTGTGTCTTCTGAATTTGCTGCAGATGGTGACAACATCTATTGCAGTTAGTGAATGATAAGTTCTGCAAAAGATCATTATCTTTGAATGGAGAGAAGTATTGGCTAAAGAATTTATGGGATATGAAGATGGAAAATTGGTAAAGAATGACCTGATATTTGAGGACAAATCAAAATTTATGTTGAATTAATGGGAGTAATTTAGAGAAATATTGGGATGTTAAATTTCCTGACATAGGCATTTAAGAAGAGGTTCTTTGTGGCTACCCTGCACCCTACATTGTATTAGAAAGGCTGTATCAGATGTCATTTGATATGTGTAAAATGGTTGAAAGTATTTGGTTTGGTTTGTGAGAGTATAAAAGCCTATTATTTATTACAAGACTAAGCATTGTGGATGGTACTGTGGTAAAGAATTTGAAAGGATGTTTTTTAGAGAGATTTAATTGAAGGTCATATTGTCAAGAGCAAATTGAATTTTAGGGATTGCATGAAGAATTAAAGTATGAGGTATTGTAAGATGTTATGTGTAAAACTTAAAGGTAGAGAGAAAATAGGATTCTCAAATTGTTTCCTTGATTTGACAGGAACATGTACTATGATGACAGGTGGATAGAAAAACAGATCCGTGGAATTACTAAGTGGCTGAATTTTATTTTAACACCACCAGAGGATGAGGATGTTGCATCTAAGGTTCAGAAAGGTAAGATTTTAAGACTGTTTCCAGACTTTTTTAGTTTCAAGGAGGACTTTTGATAATATTAGAAAATGTTTGTTTGTTTGTTTTGCTTTGTCGCTGTCTCCTGCGTTTGCGAGGTAGCGCAAGGAAACAGACGAAAGAAATGGCCCAACCCACCCCCATACACATGTATATACATACACATCCACACACGCAAATATACATACCTATACATCTCAATGTACACATATATATACACACACAGACATATACTTATATACCCATGCACACAATTCACACTGTCTGCCTTTATTCATTCCCATCGCCACCTTGCCACACATGGAAATATAAACTTTACATAGTTTGTTTTTTGATTTAGTACTGCATTTTTAATGCTTACAGTATTTATTTTATTACTGAACAATAAGCTTAAGACGTAGTTGTGCTGACTTAATAGTATCAGCAGATGAAAGACATTTAACTGAAGCCTGAGTTCCTAAATAAGTGACTGCCTCTGAGTAGTGTGGTTCAGCCTGCCTACACCTTGTTTCTTCGTACTTGGTGACCCAAGTACTTAGTGTTCATGAAAAGATAACTGAATGAATTGTTTTTCTGTCTTGCTGAAATGAAAGTGCAAACGTCTGTTAATACTGATTCTGTAATGGTGCTGGATGAGCAGTCTCTTAGTCATTGGCCTCATTTGTACATATCTGATCTGTCATAGTTAATGTTCTGAAACCAGAACCTAACATCCACATCCACATGTGCCCTGGTTCAGCTTATTGACGGCATGTCCGTTGACATACACCAACAGATTTCAGTATGGTCATCTGGTATGAAGGAACAGGTTTTAAGGATATCCCACTCTTATAGCAACTGACTCGAACACTATGCTTCCACATAATTGACAGATCTCACACGTCATAGATGGCTTCAACTAACCCATCCCTTCTCCTGCACAGTATTACTAATTATTATGATAAAACCTGAGGATCCCTTCTCTGGGGGCTCCTACAGCTTCAAGGTTGCACTACACTCTGAAGGGACAAGATGAATTCTTTTGAAGTGAATTCTTGGATGAGATTGTACTCTTGTTTTGCCATCTGATGGGGAGATGTACATGAGGTCAAGAGGAAGGTGCAGGGGCAATGAAAAATGTGAAATGAGAGATGGAAAGAGAGTGTAAGTAAATTTCAGGGAGAAAAAGAAAATGTTTAGAAAGGGGTTGAATAGAGAGAGGAGAACAAGAAAAGTTGGGGCATCAGTCAAGAGAACAGATAGGGAAGTGGAAACAAGCAAAGAAGTGGTGAAATGGTAGTATTTTAAAGGAATGTTAAAAGTATCAGATGATGGTAGGTGGTTTAGTGGAAAGAAAACAGGAGGTGAAAGCTTTAACATTGGATGAAGTGTGATGCAGCAGCTGGAGTGGATGGGATTGTAGTTGAATTTCTTAAGAAAGTGAGTGACGTTGTTGTAGATTGGAAAGTTAGGATTTTCACTGTATGTATGGCTCAAGATGAGGTTCCTTAGGATTGGCAGAATGCCTGTTTGGTGCCATGAGTGCATCTGGTAAGTTGTATGGGAGAGTGGTGATTGAGAGGTTGGTGGCATGCACCTAACATTAGATGGGTGGAACAGTTTGGCTTTAAGAGTGGTAGAGGATGTGTGGATCAGGTGTTTGCTTCAAAGAATCTGAAACACCTTTTCAGAAAGAGAAGGATTTTTTTTTTTTTTGTCGCTGTCTCCCGCGTTTGCGAGGTAGCGCAAGGAAACAGACGAAAGAAATGGCCCAACCCACCCCCATACACATGTATATACACACGTCCACACACGCAAAATATACATACCTACACAGCTTTCCATGGTTCACCCCAGACACTTCACATGCCCCGATTCAATCCACTGACAGCATGTCAACCTCGGTATACCACATCGCTCCAATTCACTCTATTCCTTGCCCTCCTTTCACCCTCCTGCATGTTCAGGCCCCGATCACACAAAATCTTTTTCACTCCATCTTTCCACCTCCAATTTGGTCTCCCTCTTCTCCTCGTTCCCTCCACCTCCGACACATATATCCTCTTGGTCAATCTTTCCTCACTCATTCTCTCCATGTGCCCAAACCATTTCAAAACACCCTCTTCTGCTCTCTCAACCATGCTCTTTTTATTTCCACACATCTCTCTTACCCTTACGTTACTTACTCGATCAAACCGCCTCACACCACACATTGTCCTCAAACATCTCATTTCCAGCACATCCATCCTCCTGCTCACAACTCTATCCATAGCCCATGCCTCGCAACCATACAACATTGTTGGAACCACTATTCCTTCAAACATACTCATTTTTGCTTTCCGAGATAATGTTCTCGACTTCCACACATTCTTCAAGGCTCCCAGAATTTTTGCCCCCTCCCCCACCCTATGATCCACTTCCGCTTCCATGGTTCCATCCACTGCCAGATCCACTCCCAGATATCTAAAACACTTCACTTCCTCCAGTTTTTCTCCATTCAAACTCACCTCCCAATTGACTTGACCCTCAACCCTACTGTACCTAATAACCTTGCTCTTATTCACATTTACTCTTAACTTTCTTCTTTCACACACTTTACCAAACTCAGTCACCAGCTTCTGCAGTTTCTCACATGAATCAGCCACCAGCGCTGTATCATCAGCGAACAACAACTGACTCACTTCCCAAGCTCTCTCATCCCCAACAGACTTCATACTTGCCCCTCTTTCCAAAACTCTTGTATTCACCTCCCTAACAACCCCATCCATTAACAAATTAAACAACCATGGAGACATCACACACCCCTGCCGCAAACCTACATTCACTGAGAACCAATCACTTTCCTCTCTTCCTACACGTACACATGCCTTACATCCTCAATAAAAACTTTTCACTGCTTCTAACAACTTGCCTCCCACACCATATATTCTTAATACCTTCCACAGAGCATCTCTATCAACTCTATCATATGCCTTCTCCAGATCCATAAATGCTACATACAAATCCATTTGCTTTTCTAAGTATTTCTCACATACATTCTTCAAAGCAAACACCTGATCCACACATCCTCTACCACTTCTGAAACCACACTGCTCTTCCCCAATCTGATGCTTTGTACATGCTTTCACCCTCTCAATCAATACCCCCTCATATGATTTACCAGGAATACTCAACAAACTCATACCTCTGTAATTTGAGCACTCACTCTTATCCCCTTTGCCTTTGTACAATGGCACTATGCACGCATTCCGCCAATCCTCAGGCACCTCACCGTGAGTCATACATACATTAAATAACCTTACCAACCAGTCAACAATACAGTCACCCCCTTTTTTAATAAATTCCACAGCAATACCATCCAAACCTGCTGCCTTGCCGGCTTTCATCTTCCGCAAAGCTTTTACTACCTCTTCTCTGTTTACCAAATCATTTTCCCTAACCCTCTCACTTTGCACACCACCTCGACCAAAACACCCTATATCTGCCACTCTATCATCAAACACATTCAACAAACCTTCAAAATACTCACTCCATCTCCTTCTCACATCACCACTACTTGTTATCACCTCCCCATTTGCGCCCTTCACTGAAGTTCCCATTTGCTCCCTTGTCTTACGCACTTTATTTACCTCCTTCCAGAACATCTTTTTATTCTCCCTAAAATTTAATGATACTCTCTCACCCCAACTCTCATTTGCCCTTTTTTTCACCTCTTGCACCTTTCTCTTGACCTCCTGTCTCTTTCTTTTATACGTCTCCCACTCAACTGCATTTTTTCCCTGCAAAAATCGTCCAAATGCCTCTCTCTTCTCTTTCACTAATACTCTTACTTCTTCATCCCACCACTCACTACCCTTTCTAATCAACCCACCTCCCACTCTTCTCATGCCACAAGCATCTTTTGTGCAATCCATCACTGATTCCCTAAATACATCCCATTCCTCCCCCACTCCCCTTACTTCCATTGTTCTCATCTTTTTCCATTCTGTACTCAGTCTCTCTTGGTACTTTCTCACACAAGTCTCCTTCCCAAGCTCACTTACTCTCACCACCCTCTTCACCCCAACATTCACTCTTTTTTTCTGAAAACCCATACAAATCTTCACCTTAGCCTCCACAAGATAATGATCAGACATCCCTCCAGTTGCACCTCTCAGCACCTTAACATCCAAAAGTCTCTCTTTCGCGCGCCTGTCAATTAACACGTAATCCAATAACGCTCTCTGGCCATCTCTCCTACTTACATAAGTATACTTATGTATATCTCGCTTTTTAAACCAGGTATTCCCAATCATCAGTCCTTTTTCAGCACATAAATCTACAAGCTCTTCACCATTTCCATTTACAACACTGAACACCCCATGTATACCAATTATTCCCTCAACTGCCACATTACTCACCTTTGCATTCAAATCACCCATCACTATAACCCGGTCTCGTGCATCAAAACCACTAACACACTCATTCAGCTGCTCCCAAAACACTTGCCTCTCATGATCTTTCTTCTCATGCCCAGGTGCATATGCACCAATAATCACCCATCTCTCTCCATCAACTTTCAGTTTTACCCATATTAATCGAGAATTTACTTTCTTACATTCTATCATGTACTCCCACAACTCCTGTTTCAGGAGTACTGCTACTCCTCCCTTGCTCTTGTCCTCTCACTAACCCCTGACTTTACTCCCAAGACATTCCCAAACCACTCTTCCCCTTCACCCTTGAGCTTCGTTTCACTCAGAGCCAAAACATCCAGGTTCCTTTCCTCAAACATACTACCTATCTCTCCTTTTTTCACATCTTGGTTACATCCACACACATTTAGGCACCCCAATCTGAGCCTTCGAGGAGTATGAGCACTCCCCGCGTGACTCCTTCTTCTGTTTCCCATTTTAGAAAGTTAAAAAAATACAAGGAGGGGAGGATTTCTGGCCCCCCGCTCCCGTCCCGTCTAGTCGCTTTCTACGACACGCGAGGAATGCGTGGGAAGTATTCTTTCACCCCTATCCCCAGGGATAATATACATATATATATATATATACACATACACACACATACACACACACACACGCACATATACACACACACACATACATATATATACATATGAAAAATGTAAGAAACAATTTAGAAAACTGAAACTTCTAGCTTGAAATGAAAAGAAAAAAATGAATGTCACATAATGGTTCAACCTCTGGCTATGGAAAAAGGAAATGTTTAATTTATTTACACAAAAGTCAATAGAAGGATTTGTATGTGGCATTAATAGATCTGGAGAGGGGGTACTGGACACCACCTGCACAAAGTTACACCACGAATATAAATGCACTAATGGGCAAGACTATCATTAGGAGTACTGTCTCATCAAAGAACTTGTCACTCCAAAAGATTCTACATTTCCGTGTTACTAGAGGTAGTGCAGCCTTGGGCTGCAGGAGCCTTTAGAAAGTTCCTTGGTAACACCAGGGCTGTTTCAAGAAATTGAGTTTGGGGTAATAATGAATAAATAGATCTGGAGAAAGCATATGATAAAGTTGATTGAGATGCTTTTTGGAATGTGTTACAAGTATATGGCATAGGAGAAAACCTACTGGAAGCAGTGAGGAGTTTCTGTCAAGAGAATAAGGTATGTGCTCAAGAAGGAAGAATGGAGGTTGAGTGGTTCCAGGTGAAAATGAGTTTGCAACAGGGGTGTGTGATGTTTTACTAGGGCTGTTTAATCTATATATGGATGAGGTTTGGAGGGAGGGATATGTAAGAGTCTTGGAAAGAGGGTTGTGTTTGCAGTCTGTTGAAGGTGAGGGGACCTAGAGGTGAGTCAGTTGCTGTATGCTGATGACATTGTGCTGGTAGCATATTTGATTGAAAAACTGAAGAAGCCAGTGTCTAAGTTTTGGAGAATGAATGGACAAAGTTGAGTTAATGAAGTATCTATGGTTTTCATTCTGTGTAGTATTGCTTCATTGTTCTTAAATACACCATGATTTAGTATTATCTCATACTTACAGTTGATATGGGCAAGCTTTGGACCTGAAGCTACAAGGAGCAAGTGCATTCCAGTGGCCCCTACCAAAGAAATTATGTCCTTGAGGGCCTACACTGCAAGACGGAGGTTGAATTGTTTAAGAAGAAAGGCTTGTCGTTTCTACCAGAGTCCAAAAATGATTGAAGTTGTAGTGAAGCTTGAAAAAGCTATAGATAAAAAGCATTTGGTCATTCGTAAAGACAGAATGACACATGTTGATGTTGGTAAGGTTTATTTTTTATTTATACACAAGATTAAGAAGGGAAATCCATTGATATTTGGAAGATACAGAATAGTTTGATTATGCTACTTGTCAGGAAGCCTTAGGAATTTACTATGGGCTACTGCCAGGGCAATAGGATTTTATTCAACCTGCATAGAATATTAAGAGAAGGAATGCTTGAAGTTTTTTGTAATATTTTTAATTGCTTTTAAGGAATATGATCAATATATGTGAAATCAAGATTTATTTTTCAGGTTTAAAGCAGGTGATGCTCCATTTAGTGCTTTGTTACAATCCATTGTGGCTACGTATTGGGCTTGAAACAGTGTATGGTGAATTGCTTCACCTCACTAGTAACAGTGACATAACTGGCATCACGCACTTCTTAATCACCAGGTAAATATTATTGTTGTATGTGAAACAAGCATGACCTTTAGAGAATATCTTCTATTCCTCATTGTCAGAATTTAACCATATGGATTTAGTGCAAGTCTGGAGAACCTCATCATAGACACAGTCAGACTGAAGCATAAGTTGTTTATTATTAGTACCTTTGACACAACTCTCTGTATATAATCTGCCCCATGCACATGGGATATAAGATATTCTGAATTGCAATTAGGTGGACTAGGTTTAAAAAGAATAAGGAATATACATACTTTTTTTCATCCATGGGGATAGGGTAGAGAATGCTACATTATGTTCCCTGTATGCTGGTGGAGGAAAGTTCCTGAATGCAGTGAGTTTTAACCGAGTGAGTAAGGTGTCTGTTTGGGTAGGAAAGGAGAAGGATGAGTGGTTCCAAGGGAAAGTGGATCTGCACCAACAGTACAGGATGCCACCATAGCTGTGTAATGTTTACATGGTTTAGGTGGTGATGGTTGTAAATATAAGGGTCTTAAAGCAAAAGATAGGTCTGTAATATAGTAGGGTTGGCAAGCCTGGGATTAAGTCACTTGCTATTTGCAGATGACATGGCTCTGCTGGCAACTCAGGATGAAACTTTAGGAGCTGGTATATGAATATGGGAGAGTGTTTAAAAAGAGGTAGTTGAGAGTTAATATGAACAAGAGTAAGATAAGGATGAATAGCAAAGGTGGGGGAGGGTGACAAAACAGTAAAAGTGTGGATACGAATGGTGGGGATGCTGAGGAAAAAGAGGTTCATGTGCCTAGGGGTGGACATGGCAGCAGAGGGAGCCTTCTGGGTGGAAGTGAGTCATAGGGTGGGAGAGGTTAGCTAATGTCTTGGGTGATTTGAAGTGCATTTGGAATGAGAGGTCATTGCTTCTTAGGGCAAAGATGGGCATGTTTAAGTTATTGTAATCCCACCAGTGTTTTACAGATGTGATCCTGGCTGTGAATGCAGAAAAATGGAAGAGGATGGTCACATTGGAAATTATATGCCTTAAGATGTTATGTAGTGTTAGGTAGGTTGATTGTGTACTGAATGACCCTGTTAGAGTGAAATGTGGTTGCAGTTGTAATTGGTGTAGTAGTTAGCATTCCTGACTGTGATGCACTTACAGGCCACCCAGGGTCAGGAGCATAGGTTCAAACCCTGATTGTGGTAATTGGTCCATAGTCAACCCAGCTGTTCATCCACCCTTAAGGGTTGGTGTATACAATGGGTACCTGCCTCAGGTTGGGACACATGTATATATATATATATATAGATAGCGTAAATGACATGGCCTTGATTAGGGCCTCTGTTGCCCATGCCATCTCAGTTAACCTACAAAAAGACCACTTTAGAGAACTGATCAGGGAGTGTTGAAATGGTTTGGACACGAGAGGATAAGCTAAGAAAAATTAATTTAAGAAAAGACATGAATGTGGGCCAAAGGGGGAACTTTGAGAAGAAACCAAGAAAAGATGGAAGAATGGAGTGAAGGAGGCCTTGGGGTATCAAGACCTTAACATTCAAGAGGATGAGAGGTGTGGAAGGGATAGAAAGAACTGAATTGGCATGATATGTGGGGGTGATTGCTCTCTTTGGGTTGACTAAGGCATGAGAAGCGGTTAAAATAAACCATGAAATAATATATGGAGCTTAGCTTTGGATGGTAAGCTCTAGTTTTAGTACATTATTCTTGACAGCTATAGAGCAGTTGTATACAAGACCACTGTTCTTGATGCTGTCATGCTAAGGTGGGAAAAACATTTATACCTGTTTGCTGTTTCCCACCTTAGCAAGGTAGCATGAGGAATAGATGACTGAGCCTTAGAGGAAAAATAATTTCTCAGCTCCTTCTACTGTTCCTGCTTTTGGAAAGTAGTAATGCTGGAGAGAAGGATTTTCCATCTCTTATCTCCTCTATCTTAGATGCCCTTTTTAACATACAACAGATACATGGTTAATATTCTTTCTTGCTTGTCACTTGCAATATAAAAGCAGTGAGGCATAAAAAAATAGGTATCTAATTGGATATGTATTTCTTGATCATGATTTTTTTTTTTTTTTTTTTTTTTTTTTTGTCGCTGTCTCCCGCGTTTGCGAGGTAGCGCAAGGAAACAGATGAAAGAAATGGCCCAACCCACCCCCATACACATGTATATACATACGTCCACACACGCAAATATACATACCTACACAGCTTTCCATGGTTTACCCCAGACGCTTCACATGCCTTGATTCAATCCACTGACAGCACGTCAACCCCGGTATACCACATCGCTCCAATTCACTCTATTCCTTGTCCTCCTTTCACCCTCCTGCATGTTCAGGCCCCGATCACACAAAATCTTTTTCACTCCATCTTTCCACCTCCAATTTGGTCTCCCTCTTCTCCTCGTTCCCTCCACCTCCGACACATATATTCTCTTGGTCAATCTTTCCTCACTCATTCTCTCCATGTGCCCGAACCATTTCAAAACACCCTCTTCTGCTCTCTCAACCACGCTCTTTTTATTTCCACACCTCTCTTACCCTTACGTTACTTACACGGTCAAACCACCTCACACCACATAATGCCCTCAAACATCTCATTTCCAGCACATCCATCCTCCTGCGCACAACTCTATCCATAGCCCACGCCTCGCAACCATACAACATTGTTGGAACCACTATTCCTTCAAACATACCCATTTTTGCTTTCCGAGATAATGTTCTCGACTTCCACACATTCTTCAAGGCCCCCAGAATTTTCGCCCCCTCCCCCACCCTATGATTCACTTCCGCTTCCATGGTTCCATCCGCTGCCAGATCCACTCCCAGATATCTAAAACACTTCACTTCCTCCAGTTTTTCTCCATTCAAACTCACCTCCCAATTGACTTGACCCTCAACCCTACTGTACCTAATAACCTTGCTCTTATTCACATTTACTCTTAACTTTCTTCTTTCACACACTTTACCAAACTCAGTCACCAGCTTCTGCAGTTTCTCACATGAATCAGCCACCAGCGCTGTATCATCAGCGAACAACAACTGACTCACTTCCCAAGCTCTCTCATCCACAACAGACTTCATACTTGCCCCTCTTTCCAAAACTCTTGCATTCACCTCCCTAACAACCCCATCCATAAACAAATTAAACAACCATGGAGACATCACACACCCCTGCCGCAAACCTACATTCACTGAGAACCAATCACTTTCCTCTCTTCCTACACGTTCACATGCCTTACATCCTCGATAAAAACTTTTCACTGCTTCTAACAACTTTCCTCCCACACCATATATTCTTAATACCTTCCACAGAGCATCTCTATCAACTCTATCATATGCCTTCTCCAGATCCATAAATGCTACATACAAATCCATTTGCTTTTCTAAGTATTTCTCACATACATTCTTCAAAGCATTGGATTACGTGTTAATTGACAGGCGTGCGAAAGAGAGACTTTTGGATGTTAATGTGCTGAGAGGTGCAACTGGAGGGATGTCTGATCATTATCTTGTGGAGGCTAAGGTGAAGATTTGTATGGGTTTTCAGAAAAGAAGAGTGAATGTTGGGGTGAAGAGGGTGGTGAGAGTAAGTGAGCTTGGGAAGGAGACCTGTGTGAGGAAGTACCAGGAGAGACTGAGTACAGAATGGAAAAAGGTGAGAACAATGGAAGTAAGGGGAGCGGGGGAGGAATGGGATGTATTTAGGGAATCAGTGATGGATTGCGCAAAAGATGCTTGTGGCATGAGAAGAGTGGGAGGTGGGTTGATTAGAAAGGGTAGTGAGTGGTGGGATGAAGAAGTAAGAGTATTAGTGAAAGAGAAGAGAGAGGCATTTGGACGATTTTTGCAGGGAAAAAATGCAATTGAGTGGGAGATGTATAAAAGAAAGAGACAGGAGGTCAAGAGAAAGGTGCAAGAGGTGAAAAAAAGGGCAAATGAAAGTTGGGGTGAGAGAGTATCATTAAATTTTAGGGAGAATAAAAAGATGTTCTGGAAGGAGGTAAATAAAGTGCGTAAGACAAGGGAGCAAATGGGAACTTCAGTGAAGGGCGCAAATGGGGAGGTGAAAACAAGTAGTGGTGATGTGAGAAGGAGATGGAGTGAGTATTTTGAAGGTTTGTTGAATGTGTTTGATGATAGAGTGGCAGATATAGGGTGTTTTGGTCGAGGTGGTGTGCAAAGTGAGAGGGTTAGGGAAAATGATTTGGTAAACAGAGAAGAGGTAGTGAAAGCTTTGCGGAAGATGAAAGCCGGCAAGGCAGCAGGTTTGGATGGTATTGCAGTGGAATTTATTAAAAAAGGGGGTGACTGTATTGTTGACTGGTTGGTAAGGTTATTTAATGTATGTATGACTCATGGTGAGGTGCCTGAGGATTGGCGGAATGCGTGCATAGTGCCATTGTACAAAGGCAAAGGGGATAAGAGTGAGTGCTCAATTTACAGAGGTATAAGTTTGTTGAGTATTCCTGGTAAATTATATGGGAGGGTATTGATTGAGAGGGTGAAGGCATGTACAGAGCATCAGATTGGGGAAGAGCAGTGTGGTTTCAGAAGTGGTAGAGGATGTGTGGATCAGGTGTTTGCTTTGAAGAATGTATGTGAGAAATACTTAGAAAAGCAAATGGATTTGTATGTAGCATTTATGGATCTGGAGAAGGCATATGATAGAGTTGATAGAGATGCTCTGTGGAAGGTATTAAGAATATATGGTGTGGGAGGAAAGTTGTTAGAAGCAGTGAAAAGTTTTTATCGAGGATGTAAGGCATGTGAACGTGTAGGAAGAGAGGAAAGTGATTGGTTCTCAGTGAATGTAGGTTTGCGGCAGGGGTGTGTGATGTCTCCATGGTTGTTTAATTTGTTTATGGATGGGGTTGTTAGGGAGGTAAATGCAAGAGTTTTGGAAAGAGGGGCAAGTATGAAGTCTGTTGGGGATGAGAGAGCTTGGGAAGTGAGTCAGTTGTTGTTCGCTGATGATACAGCGCTGGTGGCTGATTCATGTGAGAAACTGCAGAAGCTGGTGACTGAGTTTGGTAAAGTGTGTGAAAGAAGAAAGTTAAGAGTAAATGTGAATAAGAGCAAGGTTATTAGGTACAGTAGGGTTGAGGGTCAAGTCAATTGGGAGGTGAGTTTGAATGGAGAAAAACTGGAGGAAGTGAAGTGTTTTAGATATCTGGGAGTGGATCTGGCAGCGGATGGAACCATGGAAGCGGAAGTGGATCATAGGGTGGGGGAGGGGGCGAAAATTCTGGGGGCCTTGAAGAATGTGTGGAAGTCGAGAACATTATCTCGGAAAGCAAAAATGGGTATGTTTGAAGGAATAGTGGTTCCAACAATGTTGTATGGTTGCGAGGCGTGGGCTATGGATAGAGTTGTGCGCAGGAGGATGGATGTGCTGGAAATGAGATGTTTGAGGACAATGTGTGGTGTGAGGTGGTTTGATCGAGTGAGTAACGTAAGGGTAAGAGAGATGTGTGGAAATAAAAAGAGCGTGGTTGAGAGAGCAGAAGAGGGTGTTTTGAAATGGTTTGGGCACATGGAGAGAATGAGTGAGGAAAGATTGACCAAGAGGATATATGTGTCGGAGGTGGAGGGAACGAGAAGTGGGAGACCAAATTGGAGGTGGAAAGATGGAGTGAAAAAGATTTTGTGTGATCGGGGCCTGAACATGCAGGAGGGTGAAAGGAGGGCAAGGAATAGAGTGAATTGGATCGATGTGGTATACCGGGGTTGACGTGCTGTCAGTGGATTGAATCAAGGCATGTGAAGCGTCTGGGGTAAACCATGGAAAGCTGTGTAGGTATGTATATTTGCGTGTGTGGACGTATGTATATACATGTGTATGGGGGGGGTTGGGCCATTTCTTTCGTCTGTTTCCTTGCGCTACCTCGCAAACACGGGAGACAGCGACAAAGTATAATAAAAAAAATAATAATTCTTCAAAGCAAACACCTGATCCACACATCCTCTACCACTTCTGAAACCACACTGCTCTTCCCCAATCTGATGCTCTGTACATGTCTTCACCCTCTCAATCAATATCCTCCCATATAATTTACCAGGAATACTCAACAAACTTATACCTCTGTAATTTGAGCACTCACTCTTATCCCCTTTGCCTTTGTACAATGGCACTATGCACGCATTCCGCCAATCCTCAGGCACCTCACCATGAGTCATACATACATTAAATAACCTTATCAACCAGTCAACAACACAGTCACCCCCTTTTTTAATAAATTCCACTGCAATACCATCCAAACCTGCTGCCTTGCCGGCTTTCATCTTCCGCAAAGCTTTTACTACCTCTTCTCTGTTTACCAAATCATTTTCCCTAACCCTCTCACTTTGCACACCACCTCGACCAAAACACCCTATATCTGCCACTCTATCATCAAACACATTCAACAAACCTTCAAAATACTCACTCCATCTCCTTCTCACATCACCACTACTTGTTATCACCTCCCCATTTGCTCCCTTCACTGAAGTTCCCATTTGCTCCCTTGTCTTACGCACTTTATTTACCTCCTTCCAGAACATCTTTTTATTCTCCCTAAAATTTAATGATACTCTCTCACCCCAACTCTCATTTGCCCTTTTTTTCTTGATCATGATTTTGTGTTGGTCAAATCTAGCCAGTCTTTTAAATGAAAGCATTAGAAATGTTTGTGTTAGGCTTAAAGGATACATTTTTTTTTACCTGAAAACATGTTGTTCTCTGTTTAATATAAAACAATTTCTTTGAAATAGGTTGCTGAATAATCCAGACATAGCTGCTCATTATGCTCATCCATCAGTGCCACATTCCTACCGTTCTGGTTATGAGGAGTCAATCAAAACCTTCCAGTTAAAAAAGTTCCTGTTGCTGGTGTTCTTCCTGGATCGTGCCAAAACTTCACGTCTGATTGACCATGATCCTTGCTTGTTCAACAAGGAGGCTGAGTATAAAGTATGATCACTCTTGTAATATTCATAATGATGTTAAAGTAGCCATAACTGAGAAAGTGTAAAACTGATTTTGATTATTGCACCAGCTGAGGTGACTTTTTTTTGATGCATTCTTATATCTCAAAGAACAAACAGTCTACAACATCACTTGTGTGATACTCAGAGCAATCTCACTGTTTTAGATTCTCTCCTTTGTTACACACAGGTAATGCATTCCTGAAAGAATGTATGAACAGTGAATATATTTTTAGTGAACATACCAGTTGATGGGGAAAATTAGCATGTTTTCCCAACACCTCCCAAAGTTCCTCTTTAAGCATCCAGGGTGCTAGAAATTTGCAGGAAGGATTATTTATCCTGTTAATGTGTAGACGTAAAACCTAAGGTTATGTAGATCAGGACAAGTAAAAAATAAGAGCAGTAAAGATGCATAACTTACATAGAATAGTTGGATTTATTTAATTATGATTTCCAAGGGAGCAGTTTCTGTAAAAGAGTCCTGGTGTTACCCACGATGTTTCTAAAGGTTCCTGCAGCTCAAGGCTACGCTACTTCCAGTAACAGGGACATCCAGGCTCCTTTGGAGAGACAAGCTCTTTGACGAGACTGTATTCCTAGTGATACAGCATTGTCAAAGGTGATTGTTTTTGCTTATGTTGTAACCACAAGTGGGTGGAGTCCTGTAACACCTATACTTGTTGGATTTAGGAGGATAGATAAAATGAAAATATGAGAAGGCTATGTGTTTTAAAGGAATCATTAAGAAAGAAGTATGAATGAAAGTCCTTTAGGACTACAGCATCAAGTAGAATGTATGGCTGACAACAAGTTGGTCAAAAAGATGTAAAGTAGTAAATTAGAAGGTACAAGGAGGAGAGGTAGACTGGAAGAAATTGATTTATGAAATAAGAGAAAGTATTAGGGCTAGGGACATATCAGGTGAAGAGGCTGGAGGCATGGTTGGGGATTGGAAGCAATTGAAGCAATTTTTGTATGCAGGTGCTGTGAATGGAGTCATTGGCCTCACTTGACCAATCAGCTTTGTGTGTAAAGTTGAAATAAGAAGTACTTCACAAGTTTGGAACTCCATATTTCACTGTAAGACTCAGGAGTTAGTTGAGGATGTGAGTGTTGTAATTGTGGGGGGCTGTATGTGCATAATCCACCCCAGTTAAAATGGAAATGGAGTTATAGTGATATGTAGATAGATAGGTTATTAAATTTCAAATATGAGATTTTTAATGTTATATGGATTTGTAGTTTGTTTTTTTATCCATCATTTACTTAAGGTGGTAGGGAATGATTGTTGTTTTGGTATTCCTTTGTACACATGAGTATTTTTTTACTGGAGAATTATGTTTTTAGGGATAATGCTTGTAATGAAAAGGAAAACTTCATCTGATCTCGATATATTACAGGCAAGCAGAAGCATCTTGATTGCCTTTGCCCGTGAATTTCTCTCTGGTGTTGGGGACATAACCAAGCATCTGGGTTATCTAGGATATATTGTCACTCACAGGCAGACAACCTTGGAAGAGTTTGATTATGCTGTCACAAATTTGCCTGTGGATTTACGCTGTGGGGTTCGGTTAACGTAAGTAAACCTAAGTTTATAGTGTTGTGTCTTCTTAATGTTCTTTGCCTCATGTATCATTTTCTGGATTCAAAGAAAGTAGTCCCATCTGCATATCCCTTCTTCAGAGCAGTTAGACAAACATTGTGTATCTACAGGCAGAAGACCCAAATTCTGTGCAATTTTAGCTAACAACTATATTCCCAACTGAAAGCAAGTATGACCTCTACAGATCCTCTTTTGAACTAGTACCTTGCATATATGCATACGTTCTTATGTACTGAGATCACACACTCATTTATTTACCATTCCACCTTACCTGTTCTTCTATATCCAGCAAATATCTTGTAGTGATTCCTTTTATATTCATTTTGTTCACACGCTGGTATCACCCAATGGATCCATCCTCTTCATTATCAACCACTTACTGAATGCACTGAGAACTGGAAGGGACAGGAAGTCCAAATTTTTTAATGGTCTTTACTTGGCATGCACCAGTATCAAAAGCCTGCTGTGCATGATTGATTGACACACATTATCTAAATGAAAAGGAATCATTTTCTTTCACCTCCCCTGAGGCATTTTTCATTAACACAACACATGATTGCATATTTCATGTTAGAGATGTAATACTAAAAGGATACTTTCACTGTAACTAACATTTGCCATTTTTCAGTCCTCACATTTTCTTCTTGACCTTCTGCTACTTCCTCTGGTACATCTCCCAATCACTCACACTCCTTCCCTGCAGGTAATGCCCATACATCTCTCTTTTGCTAACAACTTGCCTTCCTCATCCCACCATTTGTTACCTCTTCTCACCTGTCCACATCTCACCCATGTTTACAAAATAATTCTCTCATATATATAGGTACTTCTTTGTTGAATACCTCCCATTCTTCATCCACTACCAAAATTTCATTTTCTCTCACCTTTTGCCATTCCCTTCCAAGCTTCTTCACTTTTACCATCCTCTTACTGCCCATATAATTTCTTCTTTTCTTTGAAGCACCTACAAACTTTCATTCTTGCCTTGATCAAGAAATTATCAGACTTCCAACCAACTGCTCCTCTAAACACAGTTACATCCAAGGATCACTCTTCAGTATGCCTGTCAGTTAATGCACGATCCAATAATGCCAGCTGACCATCTACCCCACTCACTCACTTATACATCCATCTGTTCATACCACTTGTTCCTAGACACCATTCCTTTTTCAACACTCAACTCCGCAAGCTGTTCACCATTTACATTCACAACATTAGGTACCCTGTGCCCACAGTTATACCCTCAACTGCCACATCACCCTCTCTTGCATTCAGATTGCCCATCACTGATAATTGGTTCCTCTTATTAAGATTACTGATGTACTCATTCAGCTCCACTTAAAACACTCCCCTCTTCCATAATCCTCTTTATACAAGGTGCAAAAGCACAACAATCAGCCAACTCTCATAATCCACTCAATCACTCCCACCCCAACTCCCCAGTTAGAGGCTCCAGTCATGGACAAAAGTCCACACCAAGGCCAGGCGTTAATTGAAGTATAGAGAGGTTAATGAAAGGGAAAAAGAAGAGACAAGGAAAATTATGTATGAATTTTGCAGGAAGTGAAAAATCTGTCTTTTAAAATGTGCCAGGTCATAGATATCTAAAGATATGAGAGGATAGAGAGTTCCAAAGCTTTGAGGTGTAGGAAAAGAAATGGTTATCAAAACAGCCCACCCTTGACTTGCTAACAGCCACAAAGTAATGCATCAGCTTGCCGAGTATTGTGTGGTCTAACTAGCAGAGGGGACACACAGGCAGCCAGTTCTCGGAAGCAAAAACCAAAGTAATACCTGCAAGAAAGGGAAAGTGAACAAACATTGTGGTGTAGGGCAAGTAGGTCAAGTTTTGATGTTAACGTGGGAGAGCATATAATTCGAACTGCTTTCAACTTGACTTTCTAATACTCTTTCACTCATTCCCACAACTCCTGCCTCAGCTTAAGTGCCACTCCTTCATTTACTTAAGCCCTCACACTAAACCCTAATTTCACTTCTAAGATATTACTGAGCCTATCTTTCCATTTAGTTTAGTTTCCTTTAGAGCTAGAACATGCGGGTTATATACTTGATTATACTACCTATCCCTGCCTTTTTCTCATCCTGGTGTCATCCATGCATGTCCAGACATACCAGGTTCCCTTTTGGCTCCTTCAGCATTTAGTAATTGTAATGCAATATGTATGAAAGCAAAATGATGATAGTAACATAACTTCTTTTTCTTACTTTACTGCCATTTCCTTCATCAGTGAGGTAGTGCCAGGAACAGACAAAGAAAGGCCATATTTGTCATATTTGCTCACATCTATTCTCTACCTGTTGTGTGTAATGCACTGAAACCACAGCTTCCTATCCAAAACCAGGCCAAACAAACCTCTCCTTGGTTTACCCTGGCTGCTTCAGTCCAGACTTTTCTTCCTCCTGCATGTTCAGGCCCCCGATCACTTAAAATCTTTTTCACTCAATCCTTCCATCTCCAGTTTGGTCTTCCCCTTCTCCTTGTTCCCTCTACTTTTGACACATATATCCTCTCTGATAACCTTTCCTGACTCATTCTGTCCATATATCCGAACCATTTAAGCATATCCTTTTCAGCCCTCTCAACCACACTTTTTACTACCACATCTCTCTCTTACCCTTCTATTACTTAATCAAACTGCATTACATCACATATCGTCCTCAGACATTTCATTTCCAACATGTCCTTTCTCCTCTGCACATCCTCATTTATAGCCTGTTCCTTACATCCATGTCATATTTTTGGGACTACTATATCTTCAGACATACCCTATTTTGTCCTTTCATTTGATGATTCTTTCCACTCATTCTTCATTGCTCCTAGAATCTTCACTCCCCTTACCCACCCTATAACTCACTTCAGCTTTCATGGTTCAATTAGCTGCCATGTTCACTCCCAGGAATCTAAAACACTTCACTTCTGCCAATTTTTCTTCATTCAGATTCACACTCCAGCTGACTTGTCCCTTAACCCTCCTAAATCTCATGACCTTATACTTACTCACATTGGCCCTCAACTTCCTCCTTTCACACACTGTTGCAAACTCAGTCATCAACTTTTGCAGTTTCTCACTCGAATCTGTTAATGATAATAGATAGCTAAGTATAGAGATGTAATTATAAGTTTATATCTTTTTTCCACCTTTTAGGCGTGTGATAGAAATGCTGACCCATCAGTTTAATTTGAGCCCCAAGTTGCGTGTCCCAGCAATCAGCCGCCTGCAAAAGATCCACAATACAGATGTTGCAGTGACTGCCCTTGAGTCTGCTGGTTGTGCAGGAGTAAAGACAAAGTTTCCATCAAAGGATATCGTAGATGGTCATCGTGAGCAGACTCTTGGTCTCCTCTGGACTATAATTTTCAAGTTCCAAGTAAGTGTCATTTCTGCCAGATGTTTAAAAAGTTTCCTGAACTTTGTGAATCTTGTCATTTTGCAAGATGTATACTTTGTAAATGCTTATATAAAGGCAAGGGGGACACAGAGAAATGGCTGAATTATTGAGGTGCAAGTCTCAAGGATATTTTGTAAAGTGTATGAGGTAGTGGTGGTTGAGGGAGTGTGGCATGCATTGAGCATATGATTGGGGAGGAACAGTTTGACTAGGAGAGGAGGTGTATGTGTGGACTAAACCAGATGTATGCTTCTAAGAATTTGTGTAAGAAATGGTGAGAAAGATTGAATTGTATGTGGTGCATATATCATATTAGGCTTTTTCACTCATTCTTTCTTTATTTCTGGACCAATTCAGCATATTCTTGTGAGCCCTGTTAATCAAACTGCCCTTACTACCACATTTGTTTGGCACTGCCATTGCTTACATGATCATTCTGTACAACAGCATGTCCTCTGGCATGTTATTGCTAACACCTCCACCCCTCTTCATTTCCTTTGTATTTAAGGCCCAAATTCATATCCATACTATACATTTAGTCATGTCCATCTTTGACCCGGTAGACACTGCCTTCTCCTTCCACATGTTTCTTGTTACTCATAGGACCTGTTAGTATCCTTTCCCACCCAATGGCTCACTTCTGCCCCCATGGCTGTATCACTTCCATATTCACTCCCAGGTACTTGAGGGACTTTTTTTTTCTCCTGATCATCCTCATTTGTTTCCAGCTACCTTATGATTACAAGAACATTTGTTTCTCTTTAAGCTGTTATCTTGTACATCAAGTTTTAATGCTTTTTAACAGGAGTAAGGTCTTTTTAAAAATGTATAAATACATACAAAGAAAGAGGGGCAAGTATGCAGTCTGTTGTGGATGAGAGAGCTTGGGAAGTGAGTCAGTTGTTGTTCGCTGATGATACAGCGTTGGTGGCTGATTCATGTGAGAAACTGCAGAAGCTGGTGACTGAGTTTGGTAAAGTGTGTGATAGAAGAAAGTTAACCGTAAATGTGAATAAGAGCAAGGTTTATTAGGTACAGTAGGGTTGAGGGTCAAGTCAATTGGGAGGTAAGTTTGAATGGAGAAAAACTGGAGGAAGTAAAGTGTTTTAGATATCTGGGAGTGGATCTGGCAGTGGATGGAACCATGGAAGCGGAAGTGAATCATAGGGTGGGGGAGGGGGCGAAAATTCTGGGAGCCTTGAAGAATGTTTGGAAGTCGAGAACATTATCTTGGAAAGCAAAAATGGATATGTTTGAAGGAATAGGGTTTCCAACAATGTTGTATGGCTGCGAGGCGTGGGCTATGGATAGTGTTGTGCGCAGGAGGGTGGATGTGTTGGAAATGAGATGTTTGAGGACAATATGTGGTGTGAGGTGGTTTGATCGAGTAAGTAATGTAAGGGTAAGAGAGATGTGTGGAAATAAAAAGAGTGTGGTTGAGAGAGCAGAAGAGGGTGTTTTGAAATGGTTTGGTCACATGGAGAGAATGAATGAGGAAAGATTGACCAAGAGGATATATGTGTCAGAGGTGGAGGGAACGAGGAGAAGTGGGAGATCAAATTGGAGGTGGAAAGATGGAGTGAAAAAGATTTTGAGTGATCAGGGCCTGAACATGCAGGAGGGTGAAAGACGTGCAAGGAATAGAGTGAATTGGAACGATGTGGTATACCGGGGTCGACGTGCTGTCAATGGATTGAACCAGGGCATGTGAAGCGCCTGGGGTAGACCATGGAAAGTTCTGTGGGGCCTGGATGTGAAAAGGGAGCTGTGGTTTCGGTGCATTATTACGTGACAGCTAGAGACTGAGTGTGAATGAATGGGGCCTTTGTTGTCTTTTCCTAGTGCTACCTCGCACACATGAGGGGGGAGGGGATGTTATTCCATGTGTGACGAGGTGGCGATGGGAATAAATAAAGGCAGACAGTATGAATTATGTACATGTGAATATATGTATATGTCTGTGTGTGTATATATATGTGTACATTGAGATGTATAGGTATGTATATTTGCGTGTGTGGACGTGTATGTATATACATGTGTATGTGGGTGGGTTGGGCCATTCTTTCGTCTGTTTCCTTGCGCTACCTCGCAAATGCGGGAGACAGCGACATAGCAAAATAAATAATATAAATAAATACATACAAAGTAATGGTTTTGAGGATGTGGGTGTATGTGCCTTCATCATTCTTAAGTGGGAAGCATTTTATTATTTCAAATATTTCAGGAATAGAGTATGTAAGATGAGTTCAGTATGATATGTAGATAGGTTAATTTTAGCTGGATTGAGGGCCAAGTACCTACGATCAGATTTTGGGCTAGTACATAGAGCTCAAAGCCTTTCTAGCTTGATGAATTAATAAGGGTAATATTTGCATTGATATGCACTGCAATGGGTTGTAATCTACTGTATAAGCTTTTGTATTCATGAAGCAGTTTCATCACACCTAATATCTTTAATTTTTTTTTTCACAGGTTTGTCTTGTTGTATCTGAAGCTCGTATACGTGAGGAAATAGGTTACCTTCACAGGTCTCTTATTGTGCGTTCTCAACTTGAAGATAATGCCTGTGCTAGTTTAGAATTGATTTCTGAAGCAGTTACAGAATTGAATCAGCTAGCTAAGAAAGAATCAGGGAATGAGGATAGTATACTAGCTTATCTGAAGTTGTGGGCCCAATTCAGTTGTGCACATTATGGCTTGGAGGTTAGTATAATTTTTTTACATCTTAGTTGTTAGTATAAGTTATCCACAGTGTGTGCATACCCACAAACTGAACAGTTCAAGTGGGCCAGTTTAATGATATTTTTGGGTATCCTGTTTACATATAAATCTGTTTGTTTATCTATATCTCTGATGCCCTTTCCCTCCAGGAACTTCCTCAAGGGGTTAGCCATAGCAAAAGAGTGTTTATAACTGGTGACCTCCATTGTCACTTTTTAGCCCTCATTGCCTCACCTTTAACTGACCCCTGGCAAAGGGCAACTCTTGCACACTGTTTCCAGAGGCTCCTTCCTGATATTCCAAGGACTACTTCTACCTTATGTTCCATTCTGCTTCTTCTACCTAATGTTCCTATCAACTATTCCTACCCAATGTATCTACCTAATTCTCCTGCCTGATGTTCCTATATACTACTTTTTTTTTTTTCTTTTTTGTGTCTGTCTCCCGCGTTTGCGAGGTAGCGCAAGGAAACAGACGAAAGAAATGGCCCAACCCACCCCCATACACATGTATATACATACGTCCACACACGCAAATATACATACCTACACAGCTTTCCATGGTTTACCCCAGACGCTTCACATGCCCTGATTCAATCCACTGACAGCACGTCAACCCCGGTATACCACATCGATCCAATTCACTCTATTCCTTGCCCTCCTTTCACCCTCCTGCATGTTCAGGCCCCGTGCACACAAAATCTTTTTCACTCCATCTTTCCACCTCCAATTTGGTCTCCCACTTCTCCTCGTTCCCTCCACCTCCGACACATATATCCTCTTGGTCAATCTTTCCTCACTCATTCTCTCCATGTGCCCAAACCATTTCAAAACACCCTCTTCTGCTCTCTCAACCACGCTCTTTTTATTTCCACACTTCTCTCTTACCCTTACGTTACTTACTCGATCAAACCACCTCACACCACACATTGTCCTCAAACATCTCATTTCCAGCACATCCATCCTCCTGCACACAACTCTATCCATAGCCCACGCCTCGCAACCATACAACATTGTTGGAACCACTATTCCTTCAAACATACCCATTTTTGCTTTCCGAGATAATGTTCTCAACTTCCACACATTCTTCAAGGCTCCCAGGATTTTCGCCCCCTCCCCCACCCTATGATCCACTTCCGCTTCCGTGGTTCCATCCGCTGCCAGATCCACTCCCAGATATCTAAAACACTTTACTTCCTCCAGTTTTTCTCCATTCAAACTTACCTCCCAATTGACTTGACCCACAACCCTACTGTACCTAATTACCTTGCTCTTATTCACATTTACTCTTAACTTTCTTCTTTCACACACTTTACCAAACTCAGTCACCAGCTTCTGCAGTTTCTCACATGAATCAGCCACCAGCGCTGTATCATCAGCGAACAACAACAGACTCACTGCCCAAGCTCTCTCATCCCCAACAGACTTCATACTTGCCCCTCTTTCCAAAACTCTTGCATTCACCTCCCTAACAACCCCTACTTATTGTTCCAAACAATTTCCCAAAAGGCTGGGCTAGTGTGTAGTGCTCACCGCAGGAAAAATGAATTGTGCAAGTTAAGTGTTGTATAGTGTCTTGTTTGACAAAGAGAGATTGCATGTTTTTGGACAGAATTGCAGCAGTCTACATGTAGATGAGACAAAAAGAAAAGACAACTACCTGAATCAGAGGAGTGCAGTTTGAAAACCACTGAAGTGCTGACTTACTACGCAACCATCACTAACTCTTTTGATACTCAGGAGGATAATACTGATAAAAACCTCCTTAATCAGTGGCTGCCTTCTGTCTACTACATATATATACGTATGTGTTTGTTTGAGCATATAAGTGCTGCTTTTGGGTTAAACACCAAAGTTGGCACTGATGGGATGTGAGGGCCTCACCCTGGAGGCCTATCTTCATTGTCAGAATATCTCTGGCACTAGATATGTAGGTAATAAGTAGAAGGTTGTTCAAAGCCACCACTCAGGTATATATTACTGCTTTGACTTAGAGATGTGAAGTGATGTTAAAAACTATTTTACACCCTTCATATAGTTTTTCTTGTTATATTTACCTCATAACACTTTTCATTTGTTTTTTTATTGAATTATTTATTTTCATTCTGGGCCTGAACATACAGGAGGGTGAAAGGCGTGCAAGGAATAGAGTGAATTGGAACGATGTGGTATACTGGGGTCGACGTGCTGTCAGTGGATTGAACCAGGGCATGTGAAGCTTCTCGGGTAAACCATGGAAAGTTTTGTGGGGCCTGGATATGGAAAGGGAGCTGTGGTTTTGGTGCATTACACATGACAGCTAGAGACTGTGAACAAATGTGGCCTTTGCTGTCTTTTCCTTGCACTAACTTGTGCGCATGCAGGGGGAGGGGGTGCCATTTCACATGTGACGGGGTGACGACAGGAATGGATAAAGGCAGAAAGTGTGGATGTGTACATGTGTATATATTTATATGTCTGTGTATGTATTTTACATGTATTTTAACTTTCTAAAAGGGGAAACAGAAGAAGGAGTCACGCGGGGAGTGCTCATCCTCCTCGAAGGCTCAGATTGGGGTGTCTAAATGTGTATGGATGTAACCAAGATGAGAAAAAAGGAGAGAGAGGTAGTTTGTTTGAGGAAAGGAACATGGATGTTTTGGCTCTGAGTGAAATGAAGCTCAAGGGTAAAGGGGAAAAGCAGTTTGGGAATGTCTTGGGAGTAAAGTCAGGGGTTAGTGAGAGGACAAGAGCAAGGGAAGGAGTAGCACTACTCCTGAAACAGAAGTGGTGGGAGTATGTGATAGAGTGTAAGAAAGTAAACTCTAGATTGGTATGGGTAAAACTGAAAGTTGATGGAGAGAGATGGGTGACTATTGGTGCATGTGCACTTAGGCATGAGAAGAAAGATCATGAGAAGCAAGTGTTTTGGGAGCAGCTGAATGAGTGTGTTAGTGGTTTTGATGCACGAAATCGGGTTATAGTGATGGGTGATTTGAATGCAAAGGTGAGTAATGTGGCAGTTGAGGGAATAATCGGTATACATGGGGTGTTCAGTGTTGTAAATGGAAATGGTGAAGAGCTTGTAGATTTATGTGCTGAAAAAGGACTGGTGATTGGGAATACCTGGTTTAAAAAGAGAGATATACATAAGTATACATATGTAAGTAGGAGAGATGGCCAGAGAGCATTATTGGATTACGTGTTAATTGATAGGTGTGCAAAAGAGAGACTTTTGGATGTTAATGTGCTGAGAGGTGCAACTGGAGGGATGTCTGATCATTATCTTGTGAAGGCGAAGGTTAAGATTTGTAGAGGCTTTCAGAAAAGAAGAGAGAATGTTGAGGTGAAGAGAGTGGTGAGAGTAAGTGAGCTTGGGAAGGAGACTTGTGTGAGGAAGTACCAGGAGAGACTGAGTACAGAATGGAAAAAGGTGAGAACAAAGGAGGTAAGGGGAGTGGGGGAGGAATGGGATGCATTCAGGGAAGCAGTGATGGCTTGCGCAAAAGATGCTTGTGGCATGAGAAGCGTGGGAGGTGGGCAGATTAGAAAGGGTAGTGAGTGGTGGGATGAAGAAGTGAGATTATTAGTGAAAGAGAAGAGAGAGGCATTTGGACGATTTTTGCAGGGAAATAATGCAAATGACTGGGAGATGTATAAAAGAAAGAGGCAGGAGGTCAAGAGAAAGGTGCAAGAGGTGAAAAAGAGGGCAAATGAGAGTTGGGGTGAGAGAGTATCATTAAATTTTAGGGAGAATAAAAAGATGTTTTGGAAGGAGGTAAATAAAGTGCGTAAGACAAGGGAACAAATGGGAACTTCAGTGAAGGGGGCTGATAACAAGTAGTGGTGATGTGAGAAGGAGGTGGAGTGAGTATTTTGAAGGTTTGTTGAATGTGTTTGATAGTGGCAGATATAGGGTGTTTTGGTCGAGGTGGTGTGCAAAGTGAGAGGGTTAGGGAAAATGATTTGGTGAACAGAGAAGAGGTAGTAAAAGCTTTGTGGAAGATGAAAGCCAGCAAGGCAGCGGGTTTGGATGGAATTGCAGTGGAATTTATTAAAAAAAAAAGGGGGTGACGGTATTGTTGACTGGTTGGTAAGGTTATTTAATGTATGTATGAATCATGGTGAGGTGCCCGGGGATTGGTGGAATGCTTGCATAGTGCCATTGTACAAAGGCAAAGGGGACAAGGGTGAGTGCTCAAATTACAGAGGTATAAGTTTGTTGAGTATTCCTGGGAAATTATATGGGAGGGTATTGATTGAGAGGGAGAAGGCATGTACAGAGCATCAGATTGGGGAAGAGCAGTGTGGTTTCAGAAGTGGTAGAGGATGTGTGGATCAGGTGTTTGCTTTGAGGAATGTATGTGAGAAATACTTAGAAAAGCAAATGGATTTGTATGTAGCTTTTATGGATCTGGAGAAGGCATATGATAAGAGTTGATAGAGATGCTCTGTGGAAGGTATTAAGAATATATGGTGTGGGAGGCAAGTTGTTAGAAGCAGTGAAAAGTTTTTATCGAGGATGTAAGGCTTGTGTACGTGTAGGAAGAGAGGAAAGTGACTGGTTCTCAGTGAATGTAGGTTTGTGGCAGGGTTGTGTGATGTCTCCATGGTTGTTTAATTTGTTTATGGATGGGGTTGTTAGGGAGGTGAATGCAAGAGTTTTGGAAAGAGGGGCAAGTATGCAGTCTGTTGTGGATGAGAGAGCTTGGGAAGTGAGTCAGTTGTTGTTCGCTGATGATACAGCGCTAGTGGCTGATTCATGTGAGAAACTGCAGAAGCTGGTGACTGAGTTTGGTAAAGTGTGTGAAAGAAGAAAGTTGAGAGTAATGTGAATAAGAGCAAGGTTATTAGGTACAGTAGGGTTGAGGGTCAAGTCAATTGGGAGGTAATTTTGAATGGAGAAAACCTGGAGGAATTGAAGTGTTTTAGATATCTGGGAGTGGATTTGGCAGTGGATGGAACCATGGAAGCGGAAGTGAATCATAGGGTGGGGGAGGGGGCGAAAATTCTGGAAGCCTTGAAGAATGTGCGGAAGTCGAGAACATTATCTCGGAAAGTAAAAATGGATATGTTTGAAGGAAAAGTGGTTCCAACAATGTTGTATGGTTGCGAGGCGTGGGCTATGGATAGAGTTGTGCGCAGGAGGGTGGATGTGCTGGAAATGAGATGTTTGAGGACAATATGTGGTGTGAGGTGGTTTGATCGAGTAAGTAATGTACGGGTAAGAGAGATGTGTGGTAATAAAAAGAGTGTGGTTGAGAGAGCAGAAGAGGGTGTTTTGAAAAGGTTTGGTCACATGGAGAGAATGAGTGAGGAAAGATTGACCAAGAGGATATATGTGTCAGAGGTGGAGGGAGTGAGGAGAAGTGGGAGACCAAATTGGAGGTGGAAAGATGGAGTGAAAAAGATTTTGAGTGATCGGGGCCTGAACATGCAGGAGGATGAAAGGCGTGCAAGGAATAGAGTGAATTGGAACGATGTGGTATACCGGGGTCGACGTGCTGTCATTGGATTGAACTAGGGCATGTGAAGTGTCTGGGGTAACCCATGGAAAGTTCTGTGAGGCCTGGATGTGGAAAGGGAGCTGTGGTTTTGGTGCATTATTACATGACAGCTAGAGACTGAGTGTGAACAAATGGGGCCTTTGTTGTCTTTTCCTAGTGCTACCTCGCACACATGAGGGGGGAGGGGATGTTATTCCATGTGTGGCGAGGTGGCGATGGGAATGAATAAAGGCAGACAGTATGAATTGTGTACATGTGTATATATGTATATGTCTGTGTGTGTATATATATGTATACGTTGAGATGTATAGGTATGCATATTTGTGTGTGTGGACGTGTATGTATATACATGTGTATGTGGGTGGGTTGGGCCATTCTTTCGTCTGTTTCCTTGCGCTACCTCCCTAACGTGGGAGACAGCGACAAAGCAAAATAGTATGTATATGTATGTATATATTGAAATGTATAGGTACGTATATGTGTGTGTGTTGGTGTTTATGTATATACGTTTGTATGTGGGTGGGTTGGACTATTCTTTCATCAGTTTCCTTGTGCTACCTCACTAATACGGGAGACAGCGACCAAGTATAATAAATATAGATAAATATAAATCTTGTTTGCTGTTCTCTACATTAGTGAGGAAGTGCCAGGAACAGATGAAGATTGGCATGTTGTGCTCATATCCACTCACCAACTGTTATGTATAATGTACCAAAGCCAGAGCACCTGATCCACTGCCAAGCCCTACAGACGTTTTTGTGGTTTCCCTGACTCCTTCATTTGCCTTCATTTTGCCAGTTGACAGCACATCACCTCCTGTAAAACACACTGTCCCAATTTCACTGTATGCCTTGCAAGCTTCACACCCTCCTGTATTTTCAATCCCTGATAACCCTTGGTAGTAGCTGGTAGGCAGCCA
The DNA here is from genome assembly GCF_036320965.1 of Panulirus ornatus. Lineage (NCBI taxonomy): Eukaryota > Metazoa > Arthropoda > Malacostraca > Decapoda > Palinuridae > Panulirus > Panulirus ornatus. The sequence goes on along the minus strand of NC_092267.1, from coordinate 13,217,104 downwards.
ACAACTAAGGGGGTATATTACTAGTACTACTCACCTGGGTATTGGTTGAGTTAGTGTTGTCTGCATAGTAAGCCAACACGGTCGTGGTTGTCAATTTGCATTCCTCTGACCTAATTAGCTGTCTTTATTTTTCTGTCCACACACAATCTCTCCTTGTTATGCTTAACACTTGACCACTTAACTCACACTGCTCGTTCTTTGTAACTCTAGATTTTCCTGTGATGAGCACTATGCGCTAGCCCTTCCTGTATGCAAATTGGTGGGAGCATTGGATAGAAGCACTAGGTAGGAACATTTAGGTAGGAGCATTAGGTAAATACATTAAGTGGATGTAGTCAGTAGGAACTATAGGTAGAAGCCTCTATAAACGCTGTACTAAAGTAGCCCGCTGCCAGTGGCCTGTTAAGGGTGAGGCACTAATAACAAAGAAGCGGTAATGGAGTTCACTAGTTACAGGGACACTATTTCCATGGCCACCCCCTTGAGGGAGTCATGTGGGAACAGGCACCTGAGATAACTAAACATTCAGGCAAGGGACCTGGCATATGAGGTTTGGATTTTTTTTTCCTATGTTTATCTTTGCGTGAAATTGATGCAGATGTATTATTCATGAAGTGAAGCATTTCTTTATTCAAAGGATTTGCAATTCTAATTTTTCATTTTCCATTGATCTTTTTGGTCTTTGGCTAAGAGTGTCTCTGACAGTTTCTGTACATCTGTCTTTGATTCTCTAATTCCATGCCAATAATACTACAGGTGTTTATAATGCTGGTAAAACTACTCTTTTTGTCACTCATGTTCCCCATAATACTAGAATGAATGATTTAAGAATCACATTGTAATTCACTTATGTTGATCCCAGCATTCCTGTATTATATTTTCTTTATTGCACAGTACCAAGAGCATTCAGATTGGTTGGCATCCCCTCATGTGTTTTGAACTGTATGTCAGAGCTTGTAACTCTGCTGCCGTGTATTAATCACTTTTGGCTAAGAATTGCCAAAACTTCATCTTTGAAATATGCAGTGGTACAGACCATCTCAAAGAATGCTCTTCATTAAGGTTTTTGAAATCACTGTCATCTTACTTTGACATATACTGTCTTCAGAGCCTTTCAGTCTCACTTAATTCTTCCATTTTGTTCCTAAAGTTCCCCAGGTGTCAGAGTTGTACTCTTCTTGAGGATGAAGGAGTTCTTTGTGTAGTTAGAAGAAGAAAGATAAGTAGAAAGGAATATGTAGGTATGAAGACCCAGTAAAAATGAGTTTTTAACTAAAGATTTTTTTGAGTATGTTTCACTGGGAGATGTGTGGTCAGTGATCAGATATTTTTCTTTATATTATATTTGCAAGTACTGTTATGATTAAAGGTGTCTCATTTCAGGTTGATAATCTCACAGTGTCATTCTCTGATGGTCGAGCACTCTGTCTTATTCTGCATCACTACTACCCAGATCTGATGCCCATGCAGCTCATCAACTGGCAGACAACTCAAAATTTACCATCTCAGGTGGATTCTTTGGTGATGCATTTGTTGAATTTCAATCTTGTAAACTTCATTATAAAGATGTGTTAAACTGTGAAGTCATAAATGGAGAACTTTTTGTCCATTTAACATTTTATGTGAAAAATTAAAAATCAAAAGTACATATATTAGTGTGGGAGTGAAACACTAAGAATAATCTTACCAACCAGTCAACAATACAGTCACCCCCTTTTTTAATAAATTCCACTGCAATACCATCCAAACCCGCTGCCTTGCCAGCTTTCATCTTCCGCAAAGCTTTTACTACCTCTTCTCTGTTTACCAAACCATTCTCCCTAACCCTCTCACTTTGCACTTTGCACTTTGCACTTGGCACATACATATTCGTGACGTAGCTTCAAGAACAGATGTCTGAGACTTAGAGGGAAAAATCCTTACTTGTCCCCCTTTTCTGTTCCTTCCCTTTAGGTGCTCTATATGACATGCAGAGATGGAGGGAACAAGGAAAAGCAGGAGACCAAATTGGAGGTGAAAGGATGGAGTGAAGAAGATTTTGAGCGATTGGGGCTTGAACATGCAAGAGGGTGAGAGGCGTGCAAGGAATAGAGTGAATTGGAATGATGTGGTACACTGGGGTTGACGCGCTGTCGCTGGACTGAACCAGGGCATGTGAAACATCTGGAGTAAACCATGGAAAGGTCTGTAGGGCCTGGATGTGGCTTGGGAGCTGTGGTTTCGGTGCATTACACATGCCAAATAGAGACAGTGTGAGTGAATGTGGCCTTTTTTCTTTTTTTTTCCTGTTGTTAACTTGCTGATGCAGGGGGTGGGAATTATGTCTGGGGAGGAAAGTCAGGGGTTGGTGAGAGGACAAGAGCTAAGGCAGGAGTAGCACTACTGAAGCAGGTGTTGTGGAAGTGTGTGATAGAGTGTAAGAAAGTAAATTCTAGATTGATGGGGGTAAAATTGAAAGTGGGTCTAGATTGATGGGGGTAAAATTGAAAGTGGGTGGAGAAAGATAGACGATTATTGGTGCTTATGCCTCTGGTCATGAGAAGGAAGATCTTGAGGCAAGTGTTTTGGGAACAGCTGAGTGAAAGTGTCAGCAGTTTTGGTGCACGAGATTGGGCATTAGTGATGGGTAATTTAAATGCAAAGATGATTAATATGGCAGTTTAGGGTATAATTGGTGTTCATGGGTTACTCAGTGTTGTGAATGGAAATGATGAAGAGCTTGTGGATATGTGTGCTGAAAGACTGGTAATTGGGAATACCTGGTTTAAAGAGAGAGATATACACAAGTATGCATATGAGAGTAGTAGAGATGGTCAAAGGGCATTGTTAGATCATGTGTTAATAGATAGGTGTGTAAAAGAGAGACTTGGATGTCAATGAGCTGGTGGGATGTCTGATTGCTATCTTGTGGAGGCGAAGGTGAAGATTTGTGGTTTTCAAAAAAAGAAGCTAGAATGTCAGGGAGAAGAGAGAGGTGAGAGTAAGTGAGCTTGTCTGAGGAAGTACCCAGAGAGATTAAGAGTAGAATGGCTAAAGATGAGAGCAAATGATGTGAGGGGAGTGGGTGAGGAATGGGATGTATTTAGGGAAGCAGTGATGGCATATGGAAGAGATGCATGTGGCATGAGAAAGGTGAGAGGTGGGCAGATTAGAAAGGGTAGCGAGTGGTGTGATGCTGTCAATGGACTGAACTATGGCATGTGAAACGTCTAGGGTAAACCATGGAAAGGTCTGTGGGGCCTAGATATGGATAGGGAGCTGTGGTTTAGGTGCATTACATATGACAGCTAGAACCTAAGTGTGAAACGAATGTGGCCTTTTTTTGTCTGTTTTCCTGGCGCTACCTCGCTGATGCAGGGGGTGTTATGTGTATATCAACATGTTGATATGCATATGTATATGTGCATGTATGTATATATGTGTGTATATGAGTTGATGGGTCTTTCTTCGTCTGTTTCCTGGCGCCATCTCGCTGATGTGGGAAATGGCAATCAAGTATAAAGAATAGAATAATGATGTCAAATAATGATAATAATTATTACTTTAGAATATATTTGAAGTTAGGGGAATGATGAAGATTGAAATTGACAAAGGTATTTGACTTAGAGATAATATTAGCAAAAGTTCTCAATCGAAAAGCTGTTGAAATGGTATTGCCTTATAAGATGTGGCAATGTAGGTTAATGAAGAGGGATTGTGGTTTTGTGGTTGATGGTTTGAGGATAAGCAGAAAATGTAAATGTGATATATGTTATATTTATTTTATTTATTATACTTTGTTGCTGTCTCCCGCGTTAGCGAGGTAGCGCAAGGAAACAGACGAAAGAATGGCCCAACCCACCCTCATACATGTGTATAGACATACACGTCCACACACGCACATATACATACCTATACATTTCAACGTATACATATATATACATTTTTTTTTATTTTGCTTTGTCGCTGTCTCCCGCGTTTGCGAGGTAGCGCAAGGAAACAGACGAAAGAAATGGCCCAACCCACCCCCATACACATATATATACATACACGTCCACACACGCAAAAATACATACCTATACATCTCAATGTACACATATATATACACACACACAGACACACACATATATACCCATGCACACAATTCACACTGTCTGCCTTTATTCATTTCCATCGCCACCTCGCCACACATGGAATACCATCCCCCTCCCCCCTCATGTGTGCAAGGTAGCGCTAGGAAAAGACAACAAAGGCCCCATTCGTTCACACTCAGTCTCTAGCTGTCATGCAATAATGCCCGAAACCACAGCTCCCTTTCCACATCCAGGCCCCACACTACTTTCCATGGTTTACCCCAGACTCTTCACATGCCCTGATTCAATCCACTGACAGCACGTCAACCCCGGTATACCACATCGATCCAATTCACTCTATTCCTTGCCCTCCTTTCACCCTCCTGCATGTTCAGGCCCCGATCACACAAAATCTTTTTCACTCCATCTTTCCACCTCCAATTTGGTCTCCCTCTTCTCCTTGCTCCCTCCACATCCGACACATATATCCTCTTGGTCAATCTTTCCTCACTTATCCTCTCCATGTGCCCAAACCACTTCAAAACACCCACTTCTGCTCTCTCAACCACGCTCTTTTTATTTCCACACATCTCTCTTACCCTTACGTTACTCACTCGATCAAACCACCTCACACCACACATTGTCCTCAAACATCTCATTTCCAGCACATCCATCCTCCTGCGCACAACTCTATCCATAGCCCACGCCTCGCAACCATACAACATTGTTGGAACCACTATTCCTTCAAACATACCCATTTTTGCTTTCCGAGATAATGTTCTCGACTTCCACACATTCTTCAAGGCCCCCAGAATTTTCGCCCCCTCCCCCACCCTATGATCCACTTCCGCTTCCATGGTTCCATCCGCTGCCAGATCCACTCCTAGATATCTAAAACACTTCACTTCCTCCAGTTTTTCTCCATTCAAACTCACCTCCCAATTGACTTGACCCTCAACCCTACTGTACCTAATAACCTTGCTCTTATTCACAATTTACTCTTAACTTTCTTCTTCCACACACTTTACCAAACTCAGTCACCAGCTTCTGCAGTTTCTCACATGAATCAGCCACCAGCGCTGTATCATCAGCGAACAACAACTGACTCACTTCCCAAGCTCTCTCATCCCCAACAGACTTCATACTTGCCCCTCTTTCCAAAACTCTTGCATTTACCTCCCTAACAACCCCATCCATAAACAAATTAAACAACCATGGAGACATCACACACCCCTGCCGCAAACCTACACTCACTGAGAACCAATCACTTTCCTCTCTTCCTACACGTACACATGCCTTACATCCTCGATAAAAACTTTTCACTGCTTCTAACAACTTTCCTCCCACACCATATATTCTTAATACCTTCCACAGAGCATCTCTATCAACTCTATATATATATATATATATATTTTTTTTTTTTTTCGCTGTCTCCCGCGTTTGCGAGGTAGCGCAAGGAAACAGACGAAAGAAATGGCCCAACCCCCCCCATACACATGTATATACATATGTCCACACACGCAAATATACATACCTACACAGCTTTCCATGGTTTACCCCAGACGCTTCACATGCCTTGATTCAATCCACTGACAGCATGTCAACCCCGGTATACCACATCGCTCCAATTCACTCTATTCCTTGCCCTCCTTTCACCCTCCTGCATGTTCAGGCCCCGATCACACAAAATTTTTTTCACTCCATCTTTCCACCTCCAATTTGGTCTCCCTCTTCTCCTTGCTCCCTCCACATCCGACACATATATCCTCTTGGTCAATCTTTCCTCACTCATCCTCTCCATGTGCCCAAACCACTTCAAAACACCCTCTTCTGCTCTCTCAACCACGCTCTTTTTATTTCCACACATCTCTCTTACCCTTACGTTACTCACTCGATCAAACCACCTCACACCACACATTGTCCTCAAACATCTCATTTCCAGCACATCCATCCTCCTGCGCACAACTCTATCAATAGCCCACGCCTCGCAACCATATAACATTGTTGGAACCACTATTCCTTCAAACATACCCATTTTTGCTTTCCGAGATAATGTTCTCGACTTCCACACATTCTTCAAGGCCCCCAGAATTTTCACCTCCTCCCCCACCCTATGATCCACTTCCGCTTCCATGGTTCCATCCGCTGCCAGATCCACTCCCAGATATCTAAAACACTTCACTTCCTCCAGTTTTTCTCCATTCAAACTCACCTCCCAATTGACTTGACCCTCAACCCTACTGTACCTAATAACCTTGCTCTTATTCACATTTACTCTTAACTTTCTTCTTCCACACACTTTACCAAACTCAGTCACCAGCTTCTGCAGTTTCTCACATGAATCAGCCACCAGCGCTGTATCATCAGCGAACAACAACTGACTCACTTCCCAAGCTCTCTCATCCCCAACAGACTTCATACTTGCCCCTCTTTCCAAAACTCTTGCATTTACCTCCCTAACAACCCCATCCATAAACAAATTAAACAACCATGGAGACATCACACACCCCTGCCGCAAACCTACATTCACTGAGAACCAATCACTTTCCTCTCTTCCTACACGTACACATGCCTTACATCCTCGATAAAAACTTTTCACTGCTTCTAACAACTTTCCTCCCACACCGTATATTCTTAATACCTTCCACAGAGCATCTCTATCAACTCTATCATATGCCTTCTCCAGATCCATAAATGCTACATACAAATCCATTTGCTTTTCTAAGTATTTCTCACATACATTCTTCAAAGCAAACACCTGATCCACACATCCTCTACCACTTCTGAAACCACACTGCTCTTCCCCAATCTGATGCTCTGTACATGCCTTCACCCTCTCAATCAATACCCTCCCATATAATTTACCAGGAATACTCAACAAACTTATATATATATATATATATATATATATATTTTTTTTTTTTTTTTTATACTAATCGCCATTTCCCACATTAGCGAGGTAGCGTTAAGAACAGAGGATGAGGACTGGGCCTTTGAGGGAATATCCTCACCTGGCCCCTTTCTCTATTTCTTCTTTTGGGAAAAAAAAAAATGGGAGGATTTCCAGCCTCCCGCTCCCTTCCCTTTTAGTCGCCTTCTACGACACGCAGGGAATACGTGGGAAGTATTCTTTCTCCCCTATCCCCCTATATATACATAAATGCCCACACACGCTCATATACATACATATACATACACAGACATATACATTTATACACATGTACATATTAATACATGTTGTCTTCATCCATTCCTGTTGCCACCCTGCCACACATGAAATGGCACCCACCTCCCCCCACTTGCGCTCAAGGTAGCGCTAGGAAAAGACAACAAAGGCCACATTTGTTCACACTCAGTCTCTAGCTGTCATATGTAATGCCCCAAAACCACAGCTCCCTTTCCACATCCAGGCCCCACAAAACTTTCCATGGTTTACCCAAGATGCTTCACATGCCATGGTTCAATCCATTGACAACACATCGACCCCAGTATACTACATCGTTCCAATTCACTCTATTACTTGTATGTTCAGGCCCCGATCACTTAAAATCTTTTTCACTCCATCCTTCCATCTCCAGTTTGATCTCCCACTTCTCGTTCCCTCTACCTCTGACACATGTATCCTCTTTGTTAATCTTTCCTCACTCATTTTCTCCATGTGGCCAAACCATTTCAATACACCCTCTTCTGCTCTCTCAACCTCATTCTTTTTATAACCACACATCTCTCTTACCCTTTCATTACTTACACAATCAAACCACCTCACACCACATATTGTCCTCAAACATTTCGTTTCCAACACATTCACCCTCCTCTGCACAACCCTGTCTATAGTCCATGCCTCGCAACCATGTTAACATTGTTAGAACCACTATTCCTTCAAACATACCCATTTTTGCTCTCCAAGATAACATTCTCGCCTTCCACACATTCTTCAACGCTTCCAGAACCTTTGCCCCCTCCCCCACCCTTTGACTCATTCCCACTTCCATGGTTCCATCCTCTGCTAAATCCACTCCCAGATATCTAAAACACTTCACTTCCTCCAGTTTTTCTCCACTCAAACTTACATCCCAATTTACTTGCCCCTCAACCCTACTGAACCCTTGCTCTTATTGATATTTACTCTCAGCTTTCTTCTTTCACACACTTTACCAAACTCAGTCACCAGTTTCTGCAGTTTCTCCACAAGATAATGGTCAGACATCCCTCCAGTTGCCCCTTTCAGCACATTAACATCCAAAAGTCTCTCTTTCACGCGCCTCTAAATTAACACATAGTCCAATAACGCTCTCTGGCCATCTCTCCTTACATACATATATCTCTCATTTTAAACCAGGTATTCCTAATCACCAGTCCTTTTTCAGTGCACAAATCTACAAGCTCTTCACCATTTCCACTTACAACACTGAACACCCATGTACACCAGTTATACCCTCAACTGCCACATTTCTCACCTTTGCAATCAAATCACCCATCACTATAACCCGGTCTCGTACATCAAAACTGCTAACACACTCACTCAGCTGCTTCCAAAACACTTGCCTCTCACGATCTTTCTTCTCATGACCAGGTGCATAGGCACCAATAATCACCCATCTCTCTCCTTCCACTTTCAGTTTTACCCATATCAACCTAGAGTTGACTTTCTTACACCCTATCACATACTCCCACAGCTCCTGCTTCAGGAGTAGTGCTACTCCTTCCTTTGCTCTTGTCCTCTCACCAACCCCTGACTTTACTCCCAAGACATTCTCAAACCACTCTTCCCCTTTACCTTTGAGCTTCGTTTCACTCAGAGCCAAAACATCCAGGTTCCTTTCCTCAGACATACTACCTATCTCTTCTTTTTTCTCATCTTGGTTACATCCACACATTTAGACACCCCAATCTGAGCCTTGGAGGAGGATGAGCACTCCCCACATGACTCCTTCTTAACTGAAGGTAAATGGTGAATTTTGCCCAACCCCAGAATTTTTGAGAGACCTAGGGATGAATAGTGAATAATTAAGAAGTGTTTTGGTAGTTTGGAAGTTTTTTATTTAACACTAAGATATAAATTTAGAATGTGATTTAGGCTTAGAAACTTAAGATATACAGCTGATCATTATCTCAAATTTCTTTTCCCCAGTGCCCAGATTTGGATATGTCTATGGATGACAGTTTCATTGAGATGACGTATACAGACTCAAACACCCGGGAGGAATACAACCACAGGCTTGGAAATGAGAGGGACAACTTTGCAGTTTTCATTGAAAAGGTATGACTCCATGTCTCTCTGTATATAGCAACATTCATATCTCTTTGTGTATCTATATACATACCTTACCTTCCTGTCTGAGCACCCACTTACATGGGGTCTCCTGTAGCACTTAGGAAACCAGATCCATCAGATGGGACCAAAGGTCAGGAAGAACGATGATATTATGTGTTTGCCTTTAAGGGATAGATGCAATTTAAGTGGGAGGGAATGGTTCAGGAGTGTTTTAGAGAATCAAGAATAAAAGAAGCAGTGGCATTGATTATAGAAGAGTACTGGGAATGCTTTCATTAGAATGGAAGTAGACCATGAAAGGTAGGTGGTTGTCAATGCACCTTGTATTGAGAGGCCTGAATATGAAATGAATGTATTTTAGGTTGGAACAGAATGAATGCCTTGGCAGATTTGACACAAAGGATTGACTTGCCCCATTTACCACATCCATCCAGTTCATCTTGTCTCAAGCACACATCTCACCCTTCTAAATGTTCAGGCCTAAAGTCTTCACTCCATTCTTCCATTTGCTTCTCTGTCTCTCTACTATCTCCAATTCCAGCAGGTAGAGCCTTTAAGCCAATTTTTTTGTATTCATCCTTTCCATATGTCCAAATGATATCAGTACACTCAGGTCAGTTCTCAGTTAGACTGCACTTACTGAAACACCTTCCTATTGTGCTGTTTTTCCTTGTATGGTCAACCTTAGTTTGTAGGCAGCCATTGACCTGGGAGGTATATTACCAGTACTCCCCACTTGGGTATTAGGAGGGTTAGTGACATCTGCTTCATGAGCCAGCACTTTGGTGGTTGTCAAGTCGCACTCCTCTGACCCAGATAACCGTCTTTTTTTTCTGCCTCACTAACATGTGGACTACTGGCATTTTGTCTACAAACATATAATCTCTCCTTGTTGTATGTAACACTTGACAACGCTACTCAGGCCACTCATTTTTTGTAACTAGATTTTTCTGCAGTGAGCATTATGCGCTAACCCTGTCTTTTGGCAAAATGACAGTAGTAGATAGAAGTACTAGATAGAAGTAGTAGGTAGGATCATGTTGGCAGGAGCATTGGGTAGAAATAGTAGGTAGAAGCATTAAATAGAAGATGTCATTAGGAACATTAAGTAGAAGCCTCTGCAAACACTGTGCAAGACTTGCCAGTGGCCTGTTAAGGGTGAGGCACTAAAGGCTAAGAAGTGGCAATAGAGGTCTTTAGTTATGGAGACTCTGTTGCTGTGGCCACTCCTTTGAGGTTGTGGCAGTTGGTCCACTGTCAACCCAGTTGCTCATCCACCTCTAGGGGTTGGTTGATAAAATGGTTACCTAGCTCAGGCTGAAGCGGGGGGTAATGATGCTGCTTCCTGTGGGGTGGGGTAGCAACAGGAATGGATGAAGGCAAGCAAGTATGAATGGTATTGGGGAAGAGCAGTGTGGTTTCAGAAGTGGTAGAGGATGTGTGGATCAGGTGTTTGCTTTGAATAATGTATGTGAGAAATACCAAGAAAAACAGATGGATTTGTATATAGCCTTTATGGATCTGGGGAAGGCATATGATAGAGTTGATAGAGATGCTTTGTGGAAAGTATTAAGAGTATATGGTGTGGGAGGTGAGTTGCTAGAAGCAGTGAAAATTTTTTATCAAGGATGTAAGGCATGTGTACGAGTATGAAGAGAGGAAAGTGATTGGTTCCCAGTGAATGTCAGTTTGCGGCAGGGTGCATGATTTGTATATAGCCTTTATGGATCTGGAGAAGGCATATGATAGAGTTGATAGAGATGTTTTGTGGAAGATATTAATAGTATATGGTGTGGGAGGTAAGTTGCTAGCAGTGAAAAGTTTTTATCAAGGATGTAAGGCATGTGTACGAGATGAAGAGAGGAAAGTGATTGATTCCCAGTGAATGTCGGTTTGCGGCAGGGGTGCGTGATGTCTCCATGGTTGTTTAATTTGTCTGTGGTTGGGATTGTTAGGGAGGTAAATGCAAGAGTTTTGGAGAGGGGGGGAAGTATGCAGTCTGTTGTGGATGAGAGGGCTTGGGAAGTGAGTCAGTTGTTGTTCCCTGATGATACAGTGCTGGTGGCTGATTTGGGTGAGAAACTGCAGACGTTGGTGACTGAGACTGGTAAAGTGTGTGAAAGAAGAAAGCTGAGAGTAAATGTGAATAAGAGCAAGGTTATTAGGTAGGGTTGAGGGAGAAGTTAGTTTGGAGGTAAGTTTGAATGGAGAAAAACTGGAGGAAGTGAAGTATTTTAGATATCTGGGAGTGGATTTAGCAGCAGATGCTCCCTGAACCTTTGCCCCCTCCCCCACCCTTTGACTCACTTTCGCTTCCATGGTTCCATTCGATGCTAATAACCCTCCCCCACCCTTTGACTCACTTTCACTTCCATGGTTCCATTCGTTGCTAATAACATTGCTCTTATTCATATTTACTCTCAACTTTCTCCTTTCACACACTTTTTCAAACACAGTTACCAACTTCTGCAGTTTCTCCCACAAATCAGCCACCAGAGATGCATTAGATAGAAAGATGGATTAATGGATGCTTCTAGTTATCAGAGCCTGAACATGCAGGTGCATTGGATGGAGGTAGTTGGAGTGATGTAGTATAAAGGGAGTGATGTACTGTTAGTAGGCTGAACCATGGCATATGAAGCTGTTTGGAGAAACCTTGGAAAGTTCTGTTGAGCTTGGCTTTGGATAGGGTTCTTTGGTTTCAGTCCATTTTATATGACAGCATGAGAGTTGGTAAGAGCAAATGAGGCTGTTCTTTGTCCATGCAGACAATCTCAGGACATTACACCACCCTGACACCACATTAGCAACAACAAACATACAGCACTGCATTCTGCTCAATCAGAGCAGAATGTCTGTGTCGGTACAGAAGTTTTCAGTCACTTTTAACCCCAGATAGAGATGAATCCATTTCACATCCTCCAGTCACCTTGAGTGGACAATCACTCCCACTGAACAAAACACCAACCATTCTAAGCATCACATATGACACATGAATGGTTATCTAAGGATAGGATTTATAGTTTTAATTAATGCAGGCTTTTTTCTCTCTTATTACAAATAGGTATCACAGTTGGATGGAATACCAGTGCTCATCCGAGGAAGTGACATGGTTAACACAATACCTGATGAAAAAGTAACTGCAACCTTCTTAGCATACTTGTGTGCCAGGCTTCTGGATCTTAGTGCAGAGATAAAGGCTGTGAGGATCATACAAATGGCATGGAGGAAATGTCTTGCAGCCAAGAGACTTAAACAGCTGAAGGTAAAATATGGGTGAAATTAATGTACTCATGATCTTTATATTGCTATATTGCTGAAGCTCAGGATTTCCCCAAAGTGTAGATTAGTTCTTGTATGTACCTTTCCTTTGCTGTTCTTGTATGTTCATTTGAATGTGGGATACTGTTAACTGTTTGAATACCGACATGCAGGGTAGCAGTTTATTTTACTTAATCTCTCTGTTTGATACTGGTGCTAAGGGTAGACCCCACCCCCAAGAGTTAGCAAGCCCACCCAAGAAATTGGGCATCCCTGCCTCTTTCCATCCTGTTTGGTTGGCAATAAGGACCCCAGCAGTTCTTGACTATGGATGGAATTTAGCCAAAAGTTTTTCCTGCTCTTCCCCTCTTTCTGTGTTGCCTGCAAAGCATGTCATAGACCAAGAGATTGCTTTGTCCAGTGTCAGGAGTCACACTTTATTCTCTTGCTTAACCTGAGTCATAACATGAAAATTTTAAGTCAGATACAGTAAACTTTATGCTGCCATTTACCAGCATCTAAAGAATTGAATGGCATAAGATCTGTTACTCTAGTTTGGATTTTGCCTGATTTTGGCCCCTTTTACAAAAAATCTAACCTAGAAGTGATAACCAATAATTTGAAAAGTCTAAATAACATGCCCATGAACATAAACTGGCTCTTAACTTGAAAAGTTTAAGGCATATTCTCATGAAAGTATACAGTTCTTTCACAGCATCTACAGAACTTAAAGGCATAAGTCCCATACCTTGAGTTTGGATTATGCCTAATGTGAGCCTTCTATGAAAAAGAAATCTAACCTAGAACATAATTTGGTTGCTACCATGAAAAGTTTGAATTACATACTCATGAAACTTTATAAAGTTGTCCAGCATCTAATCAAACTGAATAGTTGATAAAGGCTTGTATATCTGTTTCTGATGCTACCCTGCTTATGTTGGAAACTGTGAACAAATTTGAGGAAAAAGAGAGAAAGCCCGTAAATCTACTTTCAATTTTGCCAGAGTTTGTTTCCATTCACTGTATCCTATCTTTTATTGATAAGGTGTTAGAATTGTTCACATTTCCCTGTTTGTAAACAGGTAGGCAATGTTATCTTCACACATCATCTTGTAATATTTCAACCTTGAAAGCCTACATAGTGATGACCACTAAACCAGTTGAGTCTTTAAATCAGGTATTTTCATATGTTTACAGTTTCATTAGACAAAATACGTCTGAATTAGATATTCAGTAATGTAAGCTGTTATACATTAGTAAAGGGCTGTTCTCTTGAGTACAGACTTATTATCATATTAAATTAATTTCTAACCTACTGTAGTGTACATTTTTCATCACATCATGCTGCACTGTATATGGTTTTAAATTCACCACTTTAAAGAAGAGGAAGAATTATTCTAACCCTCAGCATTCAGGTCCCTGTCTGCATACATGTTCTCATGTATATCTAGGTTAAGTTTTAAGTGGGAGTACAGTTCTCAGCCACAATTTGATATGCAGTCATGTACCTAAATGTGCTTATTCATATTGATGAGGGCTTCGACATCATACCAAAAGTAGGTCACTCTGACCTTCATTTCGTTCCAAAGAAGTGAACATCTTATTTGTTAGTTTCCTTTTTTTTCATGCTATTAGAGTATGAATGATATATGTAATCTCTAACTGTGATCCTTTTTTTTCATGCCGCTAGAGTATGAATGATATATGTAATCTCTAACTGTGATTTTATTTGTATGAAGTTGATTTTGTTCATTCACTCTTAGAGCTTATATTCGTGTGTATCCTCTGCTTACATTCAGTATGATGAAATAACAAGGACACCTAAGTCCAAAGTCAGAAGAATTTTCATGGTAGCTGCTCAGTGTGAGCATGTAACCAAGGATAATAATGATCTGCTTTTTAGGATGTGTGCTTTAGTGCTAATGAGAGTTTGTAGAATCTGAGATGCACAGATTCTTACCACAGCAAGTTAATATCAGGAATAGACAAATAATGACCTAACTGTTTGCATCCTCTCTTTGTGTATGATAATGCACCGAAACCAGAGCCCTCATTTACAGTTGAGTCCCACAGTCCATTTTGTAGTATCCCCTGACCACTTCATATACCCTAGTTCAGCTTGGTGACACAATTTTGCTTCCTGTATACCACAAATGCCCCAATTCTTCTCTCCCTTACATGTGTTTTGCCTTCCTAATGACTCAAAGCCTCCTCTACTCCATCCTTCTTCTTTCTGTTTTCCCTTTCCCTTTTGATTCTGACATATACAATCTCTTAGTCAGTCTCTCTTAGATCATCCTTTTCACTTGTCCAAAACATTTCAGCACACCCTGGTTAGCTTTCTTGGTCATGCTTTGTTTATGACCACAACTTTTTTCTACACTTTCATTACTTTAGTGATCCGCCCACTCAATGCCAGACATTATCCTATGGCATTTAATTTCCAACATGTCTGCTCTCTTCTGTTCTTTGCATTCAGGACCCAGACTTGCATCCATACAACACTGTTGAGACTACTGTACCTTCGTTCATGCTTAGCTTTATGCTCACAGAGAGAGACCTCTCCTTCCACATGGTCTTCATTGCATGCAAGCTCAATGCACCTCGGACATTAGCCCCATCTCGCACCCTATCACTAACATCAATTCCATGGTAACATCTCAGCAGAATAAAGGCAATATGATCCAGCAGGGGAATGCGAAAGTATGGTGTATCACTTTAGATGGAACAACCTTGAGGAAGTAGAGGGCTTTAGTTACATGGCAGTGGATGTAATAAGTGGAAGGAACCATGGGCCTGAAATGAGTCAGGATAGAAGAGGGGACTAAAGCTCTGAATGAATTAAGGAGAAATTGGAAGGAGGGCCTGTGTCAGTAAGAGCAAAGACAGGTATGTTTGAATGTATAGTAATCTTGACAATGTTATGAGGATGTGATTATCTGACCCTGAATGCAAAAGAAAGGAAGAGGGTGGATATGCAGGAAATGAAATGCTTGAGGATGACATGTAGTATGTGATGCATTGATTGTTTAAGACATGACATTTTCAGAGAGAGGAAAGGAATAGTCTGATTGAGATAGCCAACCAGAGGATCTTCATCCAAAGTGGTAGGAGCAATGGGAGACGGAGACTATGACCAAGATGAAACAAGTATTTTGTTTTTCTTTAATGATGCTAGTTAATTGGGATGTTTCATCTTCATCAAAAATAAATTGACAATGATAATGAAGTAACAGCTTTTGGTATGCCCAGCAAAAGTAAAAGAACCAATTTAGCATTGCAAATATCTTTACTGGTAGTTAAAGAGACTATTGTTTGGGCTTAGGTATGTAACACTGCATTGTGTAAAGGAGGGCAAGTCTATTCTAAAAATCTATGTATCCCACAACAGGGACTGAAGGTTAATGAAATTGGTACATCATGAATGTGCATGCTTGGAATAGTGTGTGACACTTGGGATTGGGATTAGAAAAACTGATAGTGTGGGTTAGCTGATTCATGGTATGAGGAAGACTAAATCATAGTTCTATAAGTTTATGGAAGGAGGCTGTGCACTGTAAACAGTAGTTATATGGGAAATTAAATGCCTAAGGACAATATGTGATGTGAGGTCATGTAAGGAATGACAGGTGAGAGAGGTATGATAGTAAGCACAGTATGATTGAGAGAGCTGACCAGGTATGTTGAAATGGTTCAGACATTTGGAGAGGGTGAATGAAAAAAAATTTACTAAAATGTGTTGGAAGTTTGGGGAGGGCAAGACTAAAAAGAAGATGGAAGGATGGAGTGAAAGTCTCTAGTGTATCTGAGTTTGAATTTGAATATTCAGGAGGGTGAGAGACATGCATGGGATAGAATGACTGAGATGAATGTGATGTACATGCATCAGCATGTTGTTAATGGGCTAAACCAGGATATGTGAAGTGGTTTAGGTAAACCATGGATTAGTGTGTAAGTGGGGCTTTGTTGTGAATGGTTGGTTCTGTTTTCAGTGCATTAAATGACAGCTAGAGAGTAGATGTATGCAAACAAGGCTATTGTTCATCTTTACTTGTCACCCCCTTGCTAAAGTGGGAAAAGCAACTGTTTGTTAGAAAAAAGAAAAGAAAAACTGTGTGGGTAAGGTCTTATGTAAATAGGTGCAGAGGCAGAACCTTCAAGAAAGGTTTTCCCATTTCTTTCGAACAATTTGACATTCTGGAAAATAGAAGCAGTACTCTTTTTCTTTTGATTATATCTTTAACTTTTTGTTTGCAAGATAGTTGAATTGGTAAACTAATTTTGAGCTAAGTTTTGCAAACATCATTATTAGTTTTTAGAGCATTACTCATTTTACTTTTGGCAGGACTAAGGTTGATGTCATCTTCAGTAGTAATAAAAGTTACTTTCATTAGTGGAAAATCAGTTGGTGCTCATGTATTTTTATGATAGTTTTTCAGACTCCTTTATTTATCCCTGGGGATAGGGAGTGGGGAATTGAAAATCTTTCCTCCTGTATTTCTGCTATCCAGAAGAAGGAATGGAGGAAGTAGCTTAATTTTCCTCTTAAAGGTTCAGTTATCAGTTCTTGATGCTGTCTCACTAAGGTAGGAAATAATGAACAGGTGGGAAAGTTATTTCTCCAAAAAGGTATACCAAGAAAAGAAATTTACCCACTGCAGATAAAAATGTCAGAATGAGGGGAAAGGGTGATTAAAAAATATGTTGAAGTCCTTTATATTGTCAACATGCAAAATCTTGTATGTGTGTTATGATTGTTATCACTTCTGGTTGGATATCAAGGGTCATGAGAATTATTCTTCATCTTAACATGTTCACTTTTTACTCATAGAAAATCATTGCACATGTATCACTGTTACAGTACAACACTACCTTTCATGTGTATCTTTCAAAACAGTTTGTAATGTCCTTTTTGAATAAAGCTTGAAAATTTGGCTGTTTATGTTTTGTCACCTTTCCATACTGTTTTGAAGGATATCACAAGTTGGTTACATAAGGCGGGAATATTAGATAGACATATTAGGTAGGAACAATAGGCAGGAACCTCTGGAAACACTGCACTAGACTTGCTCTCTGCCAGTGGCATACTAAGGGTGGGGCACTAAAGGCAAAGAAACAATACTGAAGTTCACCAGCTATGGAGACCCTTTTGCCATGGCCACCACCTTGAGGGAGTTTCCAGAGGGATTGAACACTAGAGATTTAGATGGATAGATAGATACTACTTAATGAACTACTTTAACACTTTCACTATTGGCTGCAGTGACCATTTTAATGCATTCATTAAGATATATGAGAAAATAAAACCTTTATGATATGATACAGTGTCATTTAATATTATTTTATTATACTTTGTAACGCGGGAGACAGTGACAAGTGTAATATAAAATAAATACTTTGTCGCAGTCTCCTACGTTAGCGAGGTAGCGCAAGGAAACAGACAAAAGAATGGCCCAACCCACCCACATACACATGTATATACATACACGTCCACACACGCACGTATACATACCTATACATATCAACGTATACATATATATATATATATATATATACACACACAGACATATACATATATACACATGTACATAATTCATACTGTCTGCCTTCATTCATTCCCATCGCCACTCCGCCACACATGAAATAACAACTCCCTTCCCCCGCATGTGCGTGAGGTAGCGCTAGGAAAAGACAACAAAGGCCAAATTCGTTCACACTCAGTCTCTAGCTGTCATGTATAATGCACCAAAACCACACCTCCCTTTCCATATCCAGGCACCACAGAACTTTCCATGGTTCACCCCAGACACTTCACATGCCCTGGTTCAATCCATTGACAGCACGTTGACCCCGTTATACCACATTGTTCCAATTCACTCTATTCCTTGCACGCCTTTCACCCTCCTGCATGTTCAGGCCCCAATCACTCAAAATTTGTTTCACTCCATCTTTCCACCTCCAATTTGGTCTCCCACTTCTTGTTCCCTTCACCTCTGACACACCTATACTCTTTGTCAATCTTTTCTCACTCATTCTCTCCATGTGACGAACCATTTCAAAACACTCTCTTCTGCTCTCTCAACCCAACTATTTTTATTACCACATATCTCTCTAACCCTTTCATTACTTAGTCGATCAAACTACCTCACACCACATATTGTCCTCAAACATCTCATTTCCAGCACATCCACCCTCCTCTGCACAACTCTATCTATAGCCCACGCCTTGCAACCATATAATATTGTTGGAACCACTATTCCTTCAAACATACCCAATTTTTTTGCTTTCCAAGATAAGTTCTCGCCTTCCACACATTCTTCAATGCTCCCAGAAGTTTTGCCCCCTCCCCCACCCTATGATTCACTTCCGCTTCCATGGTTCCATCTGCTGCCAAATCCACTCCCAGATATCTAAAACACTTCACTTTCTCCAGTTTTTGTCCATTCAAACTTACCCCCCAGTTGACTTGTCCCTCAACCCTACTGTACTTAATAATCTTGCTCTTATTCACATTTACTCTCAGCTTTCTTCTTTCACACACTTTACCAAACTCTGTCACCAGCTTCTGCAGTTTCTTACCCGAATCAGCCACCAGTGTTGTATCATCAGCAAACAACAACCGACTCAATTTCCCAGCTCTCTCATCCACAACAGACTGCATACTTGCCCCTCTCCAAAACTCTTGCATTCACCTCCCTAACAACCCCATCCAAAAACAAATTAAACAACCATGGAGACATCATGCGCCCCTGCTGCAAACCAACATTCACTGAGAACCAATCTCTTTCCTCTCTTCCTACATGTACACATGACTTACATCCTCGACAAAAACTTTTCACTGCTTCTAACAACTTGCCTCCCACACCATATACTCTTAATACCTTCCACAGAGGATCTCTGTCAACAATATCATATGCCTTCTCCAGATCCATAAATGCTACATACAAATCCATTTGCTTTTCTAAGTATTTCTCACATACATTCTTCAAAGCAAACACCTGATCCACACATCTACCACTTCTGAAACCACACTGCTCTTCCCCAATCTGGTGCTTTCTACATACCTTCACCCTTTTAATCAATACTCTCCCATATAATTTCCCAGGAATACTCAACAAACTTATACCTCTAATTTGAGCACTCACTTTTATCCCCTTTGCCTTTGTACAATGGCACTGTGCAAGCATTCTGCCAGTCCTCATGTACCACATCATGAGTCATACATACATTAAATAACCTTACTAACCAGTCAACAATACAGTCACCCCCTTTTTTAATAAATTCCACTGCAATACCATCCAAACCCACTGCCTTGCCGGCTTTCATCTTCCACAAAGCTTTTACTACCTCTTCTCTGTTTACCAAATCATTCTCCCAAACCCTCTCACTTTTCACACCACTGCGACCAAAACACCCTATATCTGCCACTTTATCATCAAACATTCAACAAACCTTCAAAATACTCACTCCATCTCCTTCTCACATCACCACTACTTGTTATCACCTCCCCATTAGCCCCCTTCACTGAAGTTCCCATTTGTTCCCTTGTCTTACACACTTTATTTACCTCCTTCCAAAACATCTTTTTATTCCTAAAATCTAATGATACTCTCTCACCCCAACTCTCATTTGCCCTTTTTTTCATCTCTTGCACCTTTCTCTTGATCTCCTGCCTCTTTCTTTTATATATCTCCCAGTCATTTGCATTATTTCCCTGCACAAATCATCCAGATGCCTCTCTCTTCTCTTTCACTAATAATCTTACTTCTTCATCCCACCACTCACCACCCTTTCTAATCTGCCCACCTCCCACGCTTCTCATGCCACAAGCATCTTTAGCCGTCACTGCTTCCCTAAATACATCCCATTCCTCCCCCACTCCCCTTACATCCTCTGTTCTCACCTTTTTCCATTCTGTACTCGGTCTCTCCTGGCACTTCCTCACACAAGTATCCTTCCCAAGCTCACTCACTCTCACCTCTCTCTTCACCTCATCTTTCTCTTTTCTTTTCTGAAAACATCTTCAAATCTTCACCTTCGCTTCCACAAGACAATGATAAGACATCCCTCCAGTTGCACCTCTCAGCACATTAACATCCAAAAGTCTCTCTTTCGCACGCCTATCAATTAACACGTAATCCAATAACGCTCTCTGGCCATCTATCCTACTTACATACATACACTTATGTATATCTCTCTTTTTAAACCAGGTATTCCCAATCACCAGTCCTTTTTCAGCACATGAATCTACAAGCTCTTCACCATTTCCATTTACAACTCTGAACACCCCATGTACACCAATTATTCCCTCAACTGCCACATTACTCACCTTTGCATTCAAATCATCCATCACTATACCTGGTCTCATGCATCAAAACTACTAACACACTCACTCAGCTGCTCCCAAAACACTTGCCTCTCATGATGTTTCTTCTCATGCCCAGGTGCATATGCACCAATAATCACCCATCTCTCTCCATCCACTTTCAGTTTTACCCATATCAATCTAGAGTTTATTTTCTTACACTCTATCACATACTCCCACCACTCCTGTTTCAGGAGTAGTGCTACTCCTTCCCTTGCTTTTGTCCTCTCTCTAACCCCTGACTTTACTCCCAAGACATTCCCAAACCACTCTTCCCCTTAACCCTTGAGCTTCGTTTCACTCAGAGCCAAAACATCCAGGTTCCTTTCCTCAAACATATTACCTATCTCTCCTTTTCTCTCATCTTGGTTACATCCACACACATTTAGATATCCCAGTCTGAGCCTTGGAGGAGGATGAGCACTCCCCGCGTGACTCCTTCTTCTGTTTCCCCTTTTAGAAAATTAAAATACAAGGAGGGGAAGGTTTCTGGCCCCCGCTCCCGTCCCCTTTAGTCGCCTTCTATGACATGTGAGGAATGGGTGGGAAGTATTCGTTCTCCCCTATCCCCAATGATAATAATAAGAATATATAGAGTGGCATTTAAAAGCAGGAAAAATACGTTGGAAAATTTATGCATACATCTGTTTTGGCCTGGTTCATAAATTATAGGGTAAAGGGTAGTGTGGTTGACATGTGTGACAGCTTATTAGAGAGGTTTGTTGGAGTTTCTTTCCCTCGATGTATTCAACTTGGTTCTACATTCTACTCATATTTCACCCTAAGCACATTGTTGTTGGTGGTGATTAACATGTATATATTTAGAAATATTACACTGTGCTAAAATCAAGTGTGATGGGATTGGCTGACATATTTAATGAGGATACTGGAAATGTTTTTTATCTAGAATTATTCTAGCTTTTTACCCATCATACATTAATAAGGGTCTCCATCACCTCAGGGTTATATTAGAAAATTAGGTGCAGTTATGTGATTTTTTTCTTGTGAATTAAGGCCTAGCTGAGGGTGGTGAGGGTAGCCATCTGTGTTAGCTTTCCTGTTCCTTACATAATCCTGCTAAAATTACTCCTGAATCATTTATTTCTTCATATCCTACATCTTGTTATTCTTTTATTGCCACCAGGTCCATAGGATAATTGTTCCTCTTCATCACTTAGGTCATTTATTGATATATGTATTTTCTGCAGGGTCACCTGGTCATACATTTATAATGGTGATTTTATGGGTATTGAGGGAAGCAGGATTACTTCCCATGCCTACTAGGTGATGGAAGAGACCTATATACCACTCATGGTATGGTAAGTCAGCTGGATATAGAAACACAGATGGGGTAATTTAATTGTCATGTGACACAGGGGGCTCTTTATGATTGTCAAATGAGGATGGAAGCTATTCATAGGTTAAAGTTTTTAAGAGCTCTTGTTCCCTGACTGATGTAAGACTTATATCCAACCACTCCAAACATCTACATATATGCTCAGATGTCTCAGTTTAAGACATGACATGATGGACATGTGAAAATATTTTGTGCCTGATGATACATAACTGGTGAAGACCCTGCTACTCATGTATGTAAGATGAAGGGCATTCAGTTACTCACTTCTCTGTCAAGGGCTTCATATCCTAGTTGTTAATGTTTCCATCTTTTTTACAAATGGCATGGGTTCAAATCTTGTTATTGGAGGATATTGTGTGTACTATGGAAATAGACTTTATTTTGAACACTTTTGTGTTCATTACATACCTCCAACTTTGACAGTAATAATGACTAAAACATCAGTTTTTGGTTACTTTGTGCCTGATGTTCTAGTGAAAATCCCATTGTTTCTGAGGGTAGTTTGTAGGCACTTCATCATATATGTTGGATCAAATATGCACTAGGACTTATCTCTTTGGGGATGGTGTTACATTCATATCAGATTGGTAGGGGAGTTCAAGGAACTGACATTGGCCCTTTATGCTTCAAGGGTAAAGATGCACTTGATTCCATACTGTTTAGGGAAGAAAGGGGAATATTCACTGACCCCCATGGATAATGTTGCACTGCTACTCAAGTTAAAAGGTATTCTGCAACTGAATGAATAAGAAATGTGGTAAATCTTTTTTCCTTGAAACTCATGTGATTCTGTGCAAAAATGGCACACATTGTCTGACATGAATCTTTTGATGAATATAAGACCTGAACTAAACAAAATAATATTCATGAAGTAAGTAATGTTAGACATCATATAATTCCATGCTGCAAGTCGAGTGATGTAGTGAGAGAGAATGAAAACTTTATGTGAGGTTGCAGGAAAGTCTTTAAAGGAAAAGTCTGTAAGAACTTTTTGTGTGGAGTTTCACCATTAACAAGAAAGAATTAATCAATTCAGACTTATATGTATGTTTTCAGTACTTGTCTAATGCTGATAAAGATTATTCATTAAAATAATTATATGAATTTCTTATTTACGAAAAAGATATACCACAGGTACACATACAATCTACTATCGTTATTCAACGTTGGTGGCGAAGGATATGGTGCCAGAAACAAAGGGAGAAATATGAAAAGGCAGCTATCGTGCTACAGGCCCACTGGCGCAGAAGATGTGCATGTATCTCTGTGCAGAAACTCAGGGACCAAAAAGAATGGAAAATAAAGGTGGGTAAATTTTTTTCTTGCCACTCGACTAAGTCTTTTATTATCATGTGTGCATGAAGATGTTTAAAGTTGCATGAAGATGTTTTAAGTAACCACAGTCTAAGAAGATTCTGCATGGATGTTCCCCTCTGTAAAAGCAGTAGTGAATGAGGATATGGATAATAATGCTCATGATACCCAGGCGTGTAGTTCTGGTAATATACTTCCCTGGTTGTTGGCTGCCTAACAGCTACTATCTATTATTTTGTTAATGTCCATTGCTATGAATATGTGTGGTAAGGGGGTTGAGTGAGGTGTGTTGTAATGAGAAAGGTGGAGTAATTTAGTCTAAAGCCATGTTGTGATGGTGACAGCAGATATCTTGCTTGATTGTACAGTGGATCAATCATTTGAAGAGTTTGCATGCTAAAGACAGTTATGAAAGAGGAAGGGGAGTTTGGTTGTATGAAATGCTTTTTAACTGATGTTATGTTGGCAGGTTTCCAGATGTTAGGGAATTTGTTGTGAATCCAGTAGTTAAAGATATCTAAGTGCTTGCATTGCAACTAAGGCAAAGTGTTTTATGTGAAAGTTTAATTTCAGGGCATGTTAGAGGAAAGTTATTTGAGCTTTTTAATTGCATTGCCTATGTCTGGGAGAGAGGGGTGGATGAGCAGTTGCTTTTGGTTGGATTTTGTATAGGTTTTTCATGACTTACCATTACTGCACTAATTGATCATTACATCCTTTTTCTGGTAGAGTGCAAACTTATTCTATTGCATTCATCATATTAAACACCTTCCTTAATGCTTAATGGAATTTTTCATTTCTGTATTGCTTTCTCCATAACTTTTTATTGTCATTAGTGCTGATTTTTTCTTTATTCACAGAATGATGCAGCCTACACCATTCAGTTAGCATTCCGTCATTACATTGTGACAAGGTATCATCAACAGGTTAAGGCTGCCACAACAATCCAACAAGCTTGGAAATCGTATGTTCAAAGACAAGCCTTCCTACATGCTAGGCAGGCTGTAGTTACCATCCAAGCCACATTTAGGGCTTGGCACTGCAGGCAAAAGTACCTAGCCTCCAGAATAGTTATTTCTAAAATCCAGAGGCAATACAGAAGAAAACTATCCATGAGGAAGGTTAGACAAAATTATTTGCATCAAATTGAAGCTATTATAAAGGTCCAGAGATGGTGGCGTGCACACAAAGTGCGAGAACAGTATCTTAAGTTATGTCATGTTACCATTATTCTGCAATCTAATATTCGCTCTTGCTTAGCCCGGAGGCAGTATGTGAGGCTGCATTCAGCTGCCATTTATATTCAGTCAAAATTCAGGATGAAGAAACAGAGAGAAAAGTATCAAGAGCTTCATAGAATTACTCTATTTTTGCAGCGTCATTGGAGAAGTAAGATAGAGAGGAAAAAATATGTGATTATGCAAAGAGCTGCAACAAGGATTCAAGGTGCTGTCAGAGGATATTTTGTTAGAAAACGTTACAAGAAGAAATTGCAAGCTATTATTTGCCTTCAAAAATTTTATCGCATGTGGAGGCAGAGACAAAATTACCTAAAGAGCAGATGTGCAGCCATCTCTCTGCAAGTGCACATAAGAGCATGGTTAGCTATGAAGCAGCAACATGCATGTTATAGATCTTTGAGAGGCTCAGCCCTTATTATCCAGGCAAGATGGCGAGGAAAGTTAGTTCGGAATGATTTCTTACAGCTGAGAAAATCAGTGATTTTGCTTCAAACAAATGTGCGGAAGTGTAAAGCTTTAAAAGAATTTCATCAGATTAGAAATGCAGCTATAACTATTCAACGGGCATTCAGGGCAAGAAAGTCCATGCATATGGAAAGACAAAAGTTTACAGCCCTAAAAAGAAGTGCAGTCACAATTCAGGCTTCATATCGAGCTTCTAGACAGAGAGTTAAGTATTTGAAAGTTTGCAGAGGTGTAACTTTAGCACAGGCTTTAGCTCGAGGTTGGTTGAAACGTCGCCAGTATGCTAGTTTGAAAGTTGCTGTAGTTACTTTACAGCATAGGTATCGAGCTCAAAAACTCATGAAGGAACAGAGGAACTCATATGTTAAGCTGAAAGAAGCTGTCATTAAGATTCAAGCTGCAGTACGGATGCAGCAAGCTAAGAAGAGTTACCATGAGCAACAGTCAGCTTCTCTTATCATTCAGAAGTATGCACGACGATATATTGCTCATAGAGATTATCATAATGTCTGTAAGAACACCAAAGTGATTCAGAAATATGTAAGGGTATGGCTAAAATCCCGTCAGGCTCAAAGAGAATTCCAGGAAATGAAGCATGCTGCTGTTACAATTCAGGCCCATTGGCGAGGTTTCTTTGTGAGACAAAATATGCTAAGATTAAGGAGAGCATGTGTTACCATCCAAAGCAGTTTCAGAATGCAAAAGATTTATAAGGTATACCAAAGAAAGAAGGAAGCTGTTTGTAAAATCCAGAGCATGTATAGGGCTTACAGACTTTGCAAGGATACCAGAGTTAAGTATTTAATTTGCAAGGAAGCATGCATAACCATTCAAACTTTCTGGAGGATGCACCGAGTGAGACACAGGTATAAAAGAACTCGCAGAGCAGCCATTGCAATACAAAAACATTTTCGAGCCATGCATTTGGGTTACCAGACCTATAATAACTATCAACGGAAAAGAGAGGCATGTATCACTCTTCAGGCATGGACTAGAATGATACAGGTCAGGAGAAACTTTACTTTAAAGAAGAATTCTGCAAAGATCATTCAGCAGCACTACAGGGCATTCATTATTTCTAGGAGAGCTAAGGAGGATTACCAGATTGTACGGTCTGCAGTTATTAAACTGCAGTCTTTGTACAGAATGCACAAGCAAAAACAACAGTTCCAGAAACAAAGAGCTGCTGCAATAGTCATCCAGGTCTACATCCGTGCTTACATGAAAATGAAAGAGGCAAAGTTGACTTACATAGCTCAGAGGACTGCAGCAGTTCTAATTCAGACTAAGGTATGTTTTTCAAGAATGGTAGGTGCATGCTTTATTTATAATACTGTTTGTAGAAATTGTAGTTAATGAATCAGAAATTAGTAGTTTCTAAGGCTCATATGTAGATTCTTAAATTTGCAGCTACAGACTGGATGTTTGCAAACAAGGCTGTTGTTTGTTTCTGATGCTACATCAAAAAGATAGGGGAGGCATTTAGTATAAAAAATATGAGTAGGAGTTGGTAGTAGAGTTCAATGTGTTACATATGTACATTGTAAGTAAGAGGATATTTTGAATTTAGATGAAGTCTTAGAAAGAGAGAGAGAGAGACATTAGGTGAATAATTACATTATCTAAGGTGTTGGGAGTGTTGAAAAATGAGCTGTTACACGGATAAATAAGTATGATAAGATGATAAGAATGGTTGTGTAGAGTATGGGCCTTTTGAGATAAGTAATTTTATAGAAATCAATAAGTGCAGAAATGTCTCTTTAATTTCATCAGTAACTTGGAACATGTCAAAAGAAGGATTGCTACTGAATACTTTAAACTCAGTAATGAGAATAAACCTTAAACATGGATGAAAAGATGCATCATAATGATAGATTAAAAGATGCATCTACTCAAAGTAAGGTTATGGAAAGTTATAAAAAATTATCCATTTATCGTACATTTCTTAATCCACTAAACAGTTGGGTTTATGGTCGTGGTAACCTGCTAAGAAAAGAATAAGTAGTATATTGTTAGATTCCTTTGTAATTTTGTTTTTTATATAATTAATCTTTTTGTTATCCGTAAATCTATTCTCATTATACATGGATCATATATTTATTTATTTATTTTGCTTTGTCACTGTCTCCCGCGTTAGCGAGGTAGTGCAAGGAAACAGACAAAAGAATGGCCCAACCCACCCATATACACGTCCACACACGCAAATATACATACCTATACATCTCAACGTATACATATATATACACACACACATCTACATATACACACATGTACATAATTCATACTGTCTGCCTTTATTCATTCCCATCACCACCTTGCCACACATGGAATAACAACCCCCTCCCCCCTCATGTGTGTGAGGTAGTGCTAGGAAAGACAACAAAGGCCCCATTCGTTCACTTTCAGTCTTTAGCTGTCATGTAATAATGCACCGAAAACCACAGCTCCCTTTCCACATCCAGCCCACAGAACTTTCCATGGTTTACCCCTGACACTTCACATGCCCTGGTTCAAACCATTGACAGCAAGTCGACCCCGGTATACCACATCGTTCCAATTCACTCTATTCCTTGCACCCCTTTCACTCCTGCATGTTGAGGCCCCGATCACTCAAAATCTTTTTCACTCCGTCTTTCCACCTCCAATATGGTCTCCCACTTCTCCTCATTCCCTCCACCTCTGACACATATATCCTCTTGGTCAATCTTTCCTCACTCATTCTCTCCATGTGACCAAACCATTTCAAAACACCCTCTTCTGCTCTCAACCACACTCTTTTTGTTACCACACATCTCTCTTACCCTATTATTACTTACTTGATCAAACCACCTCACACCACATATTGTCCTCAAACATATGATAGAGGTGATAGAGATGCTCTGTGAAAGGTATTAAGAATATATGGTGTGGGAGGCAAGTTGTTAGAAGCAGTGAAAAGTTTTTATCAAGGATGTAAGGCTTGTGTACGTGTAGGAAGAAGGAAAGTGATTGGTTCTCAGTAAATGTAGGTTTGTGGCAGGGGTGTGTGATGTCTCCTTGGTTGTTTAATTTGTTTATGGATGGGGTTGTTAGGGAGGTGAATGCAAGAGTTTTGGAAAGAGGGGCAAGTATGCAGTCTGTTCTGGATGAGAGAGCTTGGGAAGTGAGTCAGTTGTTGTTCGCTGATGATACAGTGCTGGTGGCTGATTCATGTGAGAAACTGCAGAAGCTGGTGACTGAGTTTGGTAAAGTGTGTGAAAGAAGAAAATTGAGAGTAAATGTGAATAAGAGCAAGGTTATTAGGTACAGTAGGGTTGAGGGTCAAGTCAATTGGGAGGTAAGTTTGAATGGAGAAAAACTGGAGGAAGTAAAGTGTTTTAGATATCTGGGAGTGGATCTGGCAGTGGATGGAACCATGGAAACGGAAGCGAATCATAGGTTGGGAGAGGGGGCGAAAATCCTGGGAGCCTTGAAGAATGTTTGGAAGTCGAGAACATTATCTCGGAAAGCAAAAATGGGTATGTTTGAAGGAATAGTGGTTCCAACAATGTTGTATGGTTGCGAGGGGTGGGCTATGGATAGAGTTGTGCGCAGGAGGGTGGGTGTGCTGGAAATGAGATGTTTGAGGACAATATGTGGTGTGAGGTGGTTTGATCAAGTAAGTAATGTAAGGGTAAGAGAGATGTGTGGAAATAAAAAGAGCGTGGTTGAGAGAGCAGAAGAGGGTGTTTTGAAATGGTTTGGGCACATGGAGAGAATGAGTAAGGAAAGATTGACCAAGAGGATATATGTGTCGGAGGTGGAGGGAACGAGGAGAAGTGGGGGACCAAATTGGAGTTGGAAAGATGGAGTGAAAAAGATTTTGAGTGATCGGGGCCTGAACATGCAGGAGGGTGAAAGGCGGGTAAGGAATAGAGTGAATTGGATCGATGTGGTATACCGGGGTTGACGTGTTGTCAATGGATTGAATCAGGGCATGTGAAGCATCTGGGGTAAACCATGGAATGTTCTGTGGGGCCTGGATGTGGAAAGGGAGCTGTGGTTTCGGGCATTATTACATGACAGCTAGAGACTGAGTGTGAACGAATGGGGCCTTTGTTGTCTTTTCCTAGCGCTACCTCGCACACATGAGGGTGGAGGGGGATGTTATTCCATGTGTGGCGAGGTGGCGATGGGAATAAATAAAGGCAGACAGTATGAATTATATACATGTGTATATATGTATATATCTGTGTGTGTATATATATGTGTACATTGAGATGTATAGGTATGTATATTTGCGTGTGTGGACATGTATGTATATACATGTGTATGGGGGTGGGTTGGGCCATTTCTTTCGTCTGTTTCCTTGTGTTACCTCGCAAACACGGGAGACAGCAACAAAGCAAAAAAAATATATATATATATCTGAAGCATATATTGAATGGCCATGATCAGGGCATTCAGTTGCACTTGACTGTTTCAGCTACTATAAAAGAGTGAAAACATATTTAGATAATTTGATATTTCAGAGAGGATATTACTGTAGGTTGCATTAAAGTATATGACAACAGGGTGTCCACTACAACTTGTATGCAAAATGAATTTGGGCAGTGTTTCCATAAGCAAACATATTTATGTCAAAAGACCAAAAACCATGTTTGGAACAGATTCTGCAGATAGCATAGTTTTGGGTCACGCTGTTTGTTTTTAATATCCATGGTTCAATAACATACGCGTGCCATTTCTAGCCTTGACCATGAGAACTTCATTAATGATGGCATACACACTGTATGAAATAGCTTATGAATGAAATTCATCATACTGCATCTCATTAATAATTACTCACATTACATTAGAAGTAAATGATAATTTGAATAAAAGAAAGTTGTAAAAGCTAAGCATGTAATAAAACAGATTTCATGGTTGGTTTCCATTTGAGTTATGTACATTGTGGTACACCCATACCAGCTCATCGTTGGTGCTGTAGCAGGAATATTTTACACTGGTTTTGTAAAATAGTGTGCAGTTTTTGTACTTTATGATTCATATATAAGAAAAATTACGGTAATGTATGACCTCATTTGTGGGATCCCAGTTCTAAATGTAATCTTAAGAGATTTCAATGTGTCACATCTTTAGTATCCATCTCTACTAAAGATGTGACATTGAAATCTAGATGAGAGCCTTCTTAGGAGTAACAAAGATGAACAAAAGAAAACATTTTAGAGTGTGAAGTAAATTCACCCATAGGCAATGCAAAGCAGAATTAGACAGATTGTACAAGATTATCTCAAATATTATAGATATGATAAATTGATTGGCAGGTATTAAGCCTCAGATTATAAGTTTGGAGCATAAGGCATATAGGTTAAAAAATTTGAAAATGCATAAAATACTGAATGAGTCTGACTTAGTTGAAAGGTGTATCATCTCTGAGATTTATATCAAGCTCTTATCTTGATACTTTTGAACATCCCCACTGAATCATTGGTTAATGCTTTATCTTTCTGTTATCTCACCTTTGAACTTCATGTCTTCATTTCATTTCATCTTAACTACATGTATACAAATATTTCATATTTGATCAATGTACATATGTGTATACCTGTCATATCTATATATTTTACAATTATTATTATTTTTTTTTAGTTTATTAATTTGGCACTTTTTTCAGGTCCGAGGTTGGCTGAGGTATCGAACTTATACTAAAGAAAAATCTGCTTGTGTTCAAATACAGTCATGGTTTCGTTGTTTACATACTCGGAAAACCTATCTTGCCAAGAAAGCTGCAGCAACTTCTATTCAAAGGTTTTACAGAGCTTACCAAATTAAGAAACACATGTGTAACCAGTATAAGATGACCAAAAAAGCAGTCATCATTCTACAGTCTGCCTTGAAAGGGTATCTTGTAAGAAAGGAACTGAAGGAAAAACATCGGGCTGCTACCATTATCCAGGTAAGATATAAAGACTGGCAAATACAGAAGTCTTTTAGAGCTAAAAGGAAGGCTGCCACTGTCATCCAGAAACTCCTCAGAAATCATTTTCTCATGAAAAGAGTAAGGGAACACTTCTTACAAACTCGAAGCAAGGTAGTGTTTCTACAGGCAGCATGGAGAGGTTATATTGTTCGGAAAAAGATGAAGATGATGCAAGAATCAGCTGTTGTTATCCAGAGTTCTTGGAGGATGTATCAGATGCAGAAGGAATACACAAAGCAAAAGCATGCAGTTATTACAATACAGAGAGCCTTCCGAAGTTTTCGTTTGATGAGGGAGGCAATGAATAATTATAGTAGAATGATAAGAGCTCTGATTTGCTTTCAAGCATCTGCAAGGGGCTACATGGTTCGGAAGAGAGTTAAACAGGAAAATGCCGCAGCCTGCTGTATTCAAGCATATTGTCGAGGATGGTTTTTGAGAAAGGAGTATTTGAAGCAGAGGTATGCAGCTGTTGTAATCCAAAATTACTACAGAGCTTACCAGATTGGAATGAAAATTAGGAAAGTTTATGCTTATGATTATAAATGCATAATTAGAAGTCAAGCTCTTATTAGAGGTTTTCTTGTCAGACAAAGATTGAAGAAACAAAAGCAAATAAGATCAGTAACTTTATTACAAGCATGTATCCGTTCCCAGATTGTAAGGAAGCACTTTCTCCAACAAAAAGAAGCTGCCATAACAATTCAGAGATACTACAGGTCTTATAGGATTACAAAGCTGGCTCAAAATCTGTATCTGACCAAGAAAGTGTCTGTCATTATGCTACAGGCAGCTGCTCGAGGATTCTTGGTGAGGCGGATGCTGAGTCAGAAGCATAAAGCTGCTGTGAAGATCCAGGCAGCCATCAGGTCATGGGTGGCACAGAGAAGGTATTTAAAGTATGTTCAGTATGTGCAGACCCTTCAGGTCCACTGGAAAGCCACTTTAATGATGTGGAAAGACAGGGGAAGTTATGATACCATTAAAAGTGCAACCATTTTGATTCAGGCCTATTGGAGAGGTACTGTTATTAGAAAACGAATTAAGAAAATGCACACTGCAGCTGTAATTATACAGTCTCAGGTTCGGTATTATCTGAAGTATGAAAAGTATCAGAAGCTTAGAAGGAGTACAAAGGCAATTCAGCAGTGGTGGAGACACATTCACATGGGTCATACAATTCGTAATGAATTTTTGAGACAAAGAGAAGCAGCTACTGTTTTGCAGGCAGCAGCAAGAAGATTTCTAACATTTCAAAAACTAAAGAAAATGCATGCAGCTGCAACATTCATACAAGCTTTTTACCGTGCATATTGTGTGAGACAGAAATTTTTGAGAGAAAAGCACAGTGTAGTAAAAGTTCAGAGATGGTGGAGGTCAGTCAAGGAAACCCAGATTCAGGTTTCTGAATATCACTGTTTAAGAAATGCAGTCATTACTTTACAAGCAGGTGCTCGAGGTATGTTGGTGCGTAGGAAGATGTTACAGTTTCATGTTGCAGTTGTTAAGATGCAGTCAATTGTTAGGAAGTGGATAGTACAAAGACAGTATCAGAAGAAGGTAATATCTGCTCAAGCCATTCAGAAATGGTGGAAATCAACAAAGAAAATGCAATTAGAACAAGAAGATTATCATAAAAAAAAGGTTGCCATTGTCACATTGCAAGCTCATGCAAGAGGAATGCTTGTGAGGAGAGAAATAAAAAGGCAACAACTAGCTGCAGTAAAAATTCAGTCCCATGTTAGGTCTTATGTGGCACAAAAAGAATATTTGGAGATTAGAAATAATACCATAAAGATCCAAAAATGGTGGAAACATACAATAGAAGCTCACAATCAGTACAAAAGATATCAGACAATCAAAAAGTCCGCCATAAAAGTACAAGCTTTACTGCGAGGTGCATTAGTACGCAGGAATATTATTCAACAACATAAAGCTGCCATAATAATTCAGTCACATGTCAGGGGTTTGTTGATGTTAAGGAAGTATCAGAAAATTGTTGTTTCAGTCTCGAAAATCCAGAAGTGGGTGCGTTTTGTAAAGAAGACTAAAGAGCAACATGCACAATACCAATCCCTGAAGGCAGCTACTATCACTCTCCAGGCATCAGTGAGAGGCACTTTGGTACGGAGGGAAATAGCACGTCAAAAATATGCCCAGGTGAAGATAGCAGCACGGTTCAGGGGATGGCAAGTGCGTAGAGAATATTTGAAGACTGTACACAGTGTGTTAACAATACAAAAATGGTGGAGAGCCACAACATTAACCAGAAAGCACAAAATGAAATACACTGAAATAAGGAATGCTGTTATTATCATCCAGTCCTTCACTCGTAGGGCACTGTTACGAAAAAACATTTTGGAACAGCAGAAAGCTGCACTGAAGATCCAGTCATATATTCGTGGTTGGCTTGTTCGTAGACAATGCTGTAATGTGATCCAAAATGTGCTTGTCATCCAGAAATGGTGGAGGACAATTAAGATGATAAGGATGATGCAAGAGGAGTATCAAATGAAGAGACATGCTGTAATTTCTTTGCAGAGACATTGCCGTGGAGTGTTGGTTCGTAGGAAGTACCTTAAGCAACGTAATGCTGCCATTAGGATACAGGCATACACAAGAAGTTGGTTAGTGCAGAGGAAATACAAAAAACTGGTTAAGTCTACCATCAGTATCCAAAAGTGGTGGAGGGGTGTGATCAGATCAAGAAGACTCCAAGCAGAGTATCAGACCATGAAGTTAGCCTCTGTTACTTTACAGGCCTTTTTCCGAGGCACTCTGGCACGGAGAAGAGTGCTTCTGCAGCATAGGGCAGCACTCAGAATACAGTTATGTGTACGTCAGTGGATAGCATATAGGCAGTATCAACAGAAAATTCAAAGTGCTACCAAAATTCAAAAATGGTGGAGAAGTTTAAAGAACATGCAAGCATTACAGTACAAGTATGTTGCAATGAAAAGGGCAGCTGTTATTCTTCAGGCACATGTAAGGGGAATGCTGGCACGACAGAATATTAGAAAACAGCTCAGAGCAGCAATCAAAATTCAGTCTTATGTTCGATGTTGGTCCAACCAAAGAAATTATCGCCGCAAGATGGAAGCAGTTATCAGGTTACAGAGGTATTGGCGTGGGGCATACATGTCTCTGCGTGCACGAGAACATTACATATACATGAGGAGGGCTGCTGTTATTCTTCAGGCTGCATGGAGGGGACGACAGATAAGGGTTTTGGTCAAATCCACCAAGGCTGCTTGCACAATACAGGTGAGCATAAGATTGCAATATATTGTTACTATTCATTCTCTTCTCTAATTATGTTATTACTCCATTAATTTTAACCTTGGGGATAGGGAAGGAATGCTACTCTCCCTTGTATAATCACTCTAAAACAGGAGAGAGGAAGGAGCCAAGTGAGGATTTTGCCTTGAAGGTTCAGGCTGGGGGTGCTGAATGTGTTACTGCAACAACAATAAAAATTGGTGAGATAAGTGTAATGTTTTTGATTTGAGAAACTCAGGTGAATTTTGGCTGTAAGTATAACGAAGTTGAAGGGGGTGTAATACTGCATACAGGGGTGGTTCAGCAATGTTTTGAGGTTAGTGTGAAGTTGAGAAAAAGGAGAGGTGGTTTCTCTGATGAGAAATGAGCTGCAGGATCA
Organism: Panulirus ornatus; assembly: GCF_036320965.1. NCBI lineage: Eukaryota > Metazoa > Arthropoda > Malacostraca > Decapoda > Palinuridae > Panulirus > Panulirus ornatus. Next base: position 13,182,175 of record NC_092267.1, on the reverse strand, counting down.
AGTTAAAGATTGTAAGGTAGTAAGGTCAAGTGTATGTGAATTAGAATGAAAGGAGACTGCAAGAGAGGTTATTTTTGGCGTATTTTCTTATAGGTAATAATAAAAGTGGGGGAAAAAATGGATTTTTGGGAAACTTGGCAAGTGCTTTCACTGTTTAATGGAAGGGATTGAACTGTGGTGTTAGCTGTGAATGCAAGGGTGGGTGGTGTGACACTGAAATTATAATTAGGGGCTGGGGACCCCTGGTTTGAAAGGAAATGGGTAAAAGTTTGTCATGTGTATAAAAAGAGGACTGGTAATAGGGAGTACATGCTTCAAGAAAAGGTACAACGTAAAGGAAACAAATTATAGAGGTATACATCTAATGAGGGGGCCAGTTGAGGATATTCCAAAAAAGGCCCAGTCCTTTGTTCTTAGCGCTACCTCGCTGACGCGGGAAATGGCGAATAGTTTAAAAGAAAAGAAAGAACATCTAATGAGTATACTTAGGTGCATGGGAGAAGTTATGAAAGGTATGCAGTTATGCAGAGTGGCTGACTGGGGAACAGTGCAGTTTTAGAAACAGTTGAGGGTGTGTAGACTAGGTGTTTGCTTTGAACAATATATGCAGAAATACTTGAAGAGAGTAACTTGTTTTTAGTGTTTATGTTTCCAGGAGAAGCTTATGATTGGGTTGGCACATATATTCAAAAGGTACATTGGATATTAGGTAGTAATGGAAAGTTTCTAATTACATTAAGTGAACTTCTAACTGGGAGTGTAGGGTATTTAAGTAGGAAGGGAGGAGGGTGAGTAATTCCAAGTGAAGGTGGGTCTTTGTCAAAGATGCATTATGTCTCCCTGTCCTTTTTATCTGTTCATGGAGGAGTATCGAGGGAGATAAATGCAATGGTCTGGTCTGCAGTATGTTGGATATGCGAGGCCTATGTAAGTGAATCAATTGCTGTTTGGAGATGACATGACTTTTGTGGCAAACTTTGAAGATCTATCTATCTGTTTATTTATATCTCTGATGCTTGTTCCCTCTGGGAATTCCAGTCAAAGATGAGGCCACAGCAAAAAGAGCCTCCACTTATCTGTCCTTATATGCCTCCCTCACTCACACCATTCAATGCATAATTCCCCTATTTCTCTCCCTCCAGTTCTCTTCCACTCTGTTTCCCCAAGACACAGGTAGTATTCCTTACACCAGCCCTTTTAATCATATTTTCATACACTCTCCTTGTAAACTCCCCGTCTAGCATTCTTTCCCCATGCCCAAGTCATACCACTCCACAATTCATTCCCTTTGCATTCTCAGGGGATGATAATGAATAATTATAAAGCAAAGAGATAAGTACCATATTAATGTAAGCAATGAATACATATTAAGATCTAAAGAAACTGAAACCTGACACTTACTGTATTTCCTCATAATCTATTCCCTGTGTACTGTTCATTGGGCACATCACTTTCTAGCATTGCAGTGAATTTTGCATACTTTCATATTATCAATAAGTGCACAAGGAGACCAAATGAATTGATGGGACATAATTAACAGGGTTTTACATAAGCAATGATTTATACACAAAATACTATTAAATAATTTTGTACAATTTGGCCCTCTAGCAAAAAGATGGTAATTGTGTTTGATGTAGATAGATGCTAAATTTTTTTCAGAATTTTTTAACAATGAATCAGATGTATATGATAAATATGGTATTTCTCAGTGAAATATTTACAGTCTTTTTAAACTACCATACCAGGCTTATGTGCGTGGATGGCAAGCTCGCCAGATGGTTAAAGAGAAGAGACGAAAAGTATACTTACAACAAGTAACAAAGGTTGCAGAGGTCCATTTAGCTGCCATAAAAGTTCAGGTAAAGTGGTTTGATTGTGTGAATTTTTTTTGTATCAAGTAGCATACCACAGTAATCTTTAATGGGCTATGTTATTATTTTCATGGAAAATGCTGTCATGAATGTGTATATGGTGGACTGTAGGTAGTAGATGAAAGGCACTATATTGCCAGTAAAACCTGTCTGTGTATCAGGAGGGTTACTGATGGTTGTGTAGTGAGCCAGCATTTTATTGGTTGTCAGTTGCATTTCTTGGACTAGCTGTCTCTTTTTTCTGCCTCACCCACACATGGACTACTAGCATTCTGTCCATAAACATATAGTCTCTCTTCTCCTTACACCCAACACCTGACAACACTTAAATCCATAACTTATTCTTTGTAACTCTAGAGTTTCCTGTAGTGAGTGCCATGTATTAGCCCCGCATTTTGGCAAAATGTTAGGAGCAATAGATAGAAGTAGAGGGTTGGAGCATTAGGTGGAAACATTAGGTAGATATTTAGTAGGTAGGAACATAAGGCAGGAGCATTAGGTAGAAGTAATTTTAGTAGGAACAATATGTAGGAGTCTGCAAATACAGCGCTAAACTTGCCCTCTGCCAGTGGCCTGTTAAGGGTGGGGCACTAAAGGCCAAGAAGTGGCACTGGAGCTCACTAGTTATGGAGACTCTATTGCTATGGCTACCCCCTTAAGGGAGTTTCAAAAGGGAACAGGCACCACTGGTATAGACTAATAGAATAGTAATAAAAACATTTCAAAATTTCTTCTCTCTTGCAGAATTTTTTCTGCCATTACAATACCTACAACACAATCCCATCTCTCTTACTCAGCCTTGCTCTTCTCTTTAGTTACTTTTTCTGATTTTGTAAATTTTGTTAAATTGTTATGGCAAAATCTCACCATTTCTGCACCAGTAATTATATCATTAAGTGAAACCTATGTCAGCAAGTTTCATCCCTTCATATGATTCAAGCTTTGCTTGCTATCCTATATCTCTGACACCTATTCCCTCTGAGAACTCCCTTCAAGGGGGTTGGCTGTGGCAAAAGAATATCCATTTATCCCTGTCCTTACATGTCTCCCTTGCATATGCTTTTCTGTGCATTCTTCCCTCATTTCTCTCCCTCTAGTACTCTTCTGCTCAATTTCCTCATGTCAAAGGTGGTCTTTCTCTCACACTAAACCCTTTAATCATATTATCATACACTGTCCTTATAAACTTCCAGTCTTGCATTCTTTGGATATGTCCAAACCCCCCTCAAAGTGTTACATTTCACCCACTTCATTACTTTCTACATTTCATCCAGTCATATCACATGCTTCTCTCAAATAACTCATTTTCATTTCCTGGATTCTCGCACTCTGTGACTCATCCCATGTCCATGTTTTGGGTGCATAGGTCAGAGTTTGGAGAACTGTGCTGTCCCTTAATCCCTTCCTCACTTCCATACCTACATCTCTATCCATTATTCTATTTAGGGACCCAATGACTTTTCTACCATGTACTGCTCTCTCCCTTATCTCTCCTTCCATATCATCGAACTTATCCAAGATAGCTCCTAAATACTTAAGTTCTGTCATCTTTTATCAGTCTTTCTCCCCCATATCTATATCAGTTTAGTACATGCATTTCTTCTCTCACTCTATAGGGCTTTGCAAACCCTATACTTTCACAGTGTTTTTTTTTCAAACACCATTACTTTTATCTGCATTTACCTTCCATCACCTAAGCTAACACACATTATAGAACACACTTACAACTTAAGGCAACTCCTTTTCACTCTCAGCTAACAACACAGTAGCATCTGCAAACAGGCTTGCCACTAGCCATAGTACCTCACCACCACACTCCATCTCCATACCCATTTTCCCTAGTTTTGCTTTCATCTCCTTTTTCACTCCAGCATTTATTCATTTATATTTATTATACTTTGTCGCTGTCTCCCGCGTTAGCGAGGTAGCGCAAGGAAACAGACAAAAGAATGGCCCAACCCACCCACATACACGTGTATATACATATACGTCCACACACGCCCATATACATACCTATACATCTCAACATATACATATACATAAATACACATGTACATAACTCATACTGTCTGCCCTTATTCATTCCCGTCGCCACCCCGCCACACATGAAATGACAAGGTAGTGAGGTAGCACTAGGAAAAGACAACAAAGGCCACATTCGTTCACACTCAATTTCTAGCTGTCATGCATAATGCACTGAAACCACAGCTCCCTTTCCACATCCAGGCCCCACAAACCTTTCCATGGTTTACTCCAGACACTTCACATGCCCTGGTTCAATCCATTGACAGCACATCGACCCTTATATACCACATCATTCCAGTTCACTCTATTCCTTGCACGCCTATCACCCTCCTGCATGTTCAGGCCCCGATCACTCAAAATCTTTTTCACTCCATCTTTCCACCTCCAATTTGGTCTCCCACTTCTCCTCGTTCCCTCCACCTCTGACATATATATCCTCTTTGTCAATCTTTCCTCACTCATTCTCTCCATGTGACCAAACCATTTCAAAACACCCTCCTCCGCTCTCTCAACCACACTCTTTTTATTACCACACATCTCTCTTACCCTTTCATTACTTATTCGATCAAACCACCTCATACCACATATTGTTCTCAAACATTTGATTTCCAGCACATCCACCCTCCTCCGCACAACTCTGTCTATAGCCCATGCCTCGCAACCATATAACATTGTTGGAACCACTATTCCTTCACACATACCCATTTTTGCTTTCCAAGACAACGTTCTCGACTTCCACACGTTTTTTCAACGCTCTCAGAACTTTCACCCCCTCCCCCACTGCTTCCATGGTTCCATCCACTGCCAAATCCACTCGCAGATATCTCAAACACTTCACTTCCTCCAGTTTTTCTCCATTCAAACTTACCTCCTAATTGACTTGTCCCTCAACCCTACTGTACCTTGCTCTTATTCACATTTACTCTCGGCTTTCTTCTTTCACAAACTTACCAAACTCAGTCACCAGCTTCTGCAGTTTCTCACCCGAATCAGCCACCAGCGCTGTATCATCAGCGAACAACAACTGATTCACTTCCCAAGCTCTCTCATCCGCAAAAGACTGCATACTTGCCCCTCTTTCCAAAACTCTTGCATTCACCTCCCTGACAACCCCATCCATAAACAAATTAAACAAACATGGAGACATCACCTACCCCTGCCGTAAACCAACATTCACTGAGAACCAATCACTTTCATCTCTTCCTACTCGTACACATGCCTTACATCCTCGACAAAAACTTTTCACTGCTTCTAACAACTTGCCTCCCACACCGTATATTCTTAATACCTTCCACAGAGCATCTCTATCAACTCTATCATATGCCTTCTCCAGATTCATAAATGCTACATACAAATCCATTTGCTTTTCTAAGTATTTCTCACATACATTCTTCAAAGCAAACACCTAATCCACACATCCTCTACCACTTCTGAAACCACACTGCTCTTCCCCAGTCTGATGCTCTGTACATGCCTTCACCCTCTCAATCAGTAACCTCCCATATAATTTCCCAGGAATACTCAACAAACTTATACCTCTGTACATGTGTATTTTAAAAAGCCACAATGACATCACAGAGCCCTACCTCAAACTGACATGTATACAGACACCTTAGCTTAACTCTGCATCCCCTCTTTTGCACATGCATTTGCTCCTCTAAAGAAGGGTTTCACACCATCCAATAGTTGTATCCCGACCCCATATATCATGAACATCGCTTAAAGTATTCCACCCAACTGTCGTACACCTTCTCCAGACCCATAAAAGCTGCTTACAGCTCCTTACATTCTTAACACAAAAATTGGGTCCACACATCCTCTACCTTTCCTAAAAACCTTATTATTCATTTATTCTGCATTTGGTCACTTCCATTGCTCAGTCAAGACTTATTCCCTATATTTGTTACATACATCCATAGCACCTTTACCTTTGAACAGCAGAATGATGATAGCTTTCATCCACTTCTCAGGCACAACCTTCTGCTTCCATGCTAAATCATGTATCATTGTATCACACTCTCTCCAACATACTTCAACATTTCAGCCATAATCCCATCCATTCCAGGTGCCTTTCCTACCTCCAACCTCATTATTACCCTTTTTACCTTGCTTCTTGTTATAGGCCCCTGCACTTCCAACCTTTTCCTTGCATCTTGTATACCCATGCATAAAACAAGTGCTGCCTCATCTCCCACATTCATCAATTCAGTATACTCTTTCCATTTTCCTTTCAGTTCTTCCTTTTGATGCAGCATCATCCCTTTACTTTTCTTATTTATTTTTGGGCTTGCACATATCTAATACTGTATGTACAGTATGCTAACTGTTGTGGAAGAACCTCCTGTTCTCAGAAGTGCATGGAAGAATATAGGTATAAAGGCAAGGAAGAATGAATATGTACATGTGTATGTGTGTGTGTGTGTGGAAATGCTCCCCTCCTGTTTTACTTTTCCAAAAGAAGGAACAGAGACTTGGGCCAAATGAGGATTTTCCCCTTTGAGGTTCGGTCATCTGCTCTTGAACGCTACCTCACTAATGCGGGAAATGGCGAAATGTATGTATGTTTTTTTTTTCCATACTATTCACCATTTTCTGTGTTAGCAAGGTAGCGCCAAGAACAGAGGACTGAGCCTTTGAGGGAATATCCTCACTTGCCCCCTTCTCTGTTCCTTCTTTTGGAAAATTAAAAATGAGAGGGGAGGATTTCCAGCCCCCTCCCCTTTTAGTCGCCTTCTACGACACACAGGGAATACGTGGGAAGTATTCTTTCTCCCCTATCCCTAGGGATGTGTATGTATGTATACGTGTATATATGTGTGTATACAAGTGGTTGGGTCTTTCTTCAGCTGTTTCCTGGTGCTACCTTGCTAATGCTGGAAATCGTCATCAAGTACAATAACTAAATAAATAAACATATTGAATAGGAATTAAAACTAACAAACCCCATTGGTTTGTGATACTGGAAGATGACAGATCTAAAGTGGGTATGGTAAGAGTAGAGATATACAGAGGTTTCCAAAAGAAAAATCTGCAAACTTTTCATGTTTCTTAGGAAGGAGTCCTGGGGCACTTTAAAAAGGGTCTTGGGATATGTTGAAATGGTGTAAGTTGTGTTATAATGATGGATGATGTTCTGAGCTTAGATGGGAGTGCGACTCATGTTTGTCTGGGAAAAGTCTTATTGTCATATGAGCATATATCTAGTGGGTTGGAATTTAAGACAAGTTGAGAGGTTGGTTTGGTTGTTTAGTGCTTGTAAGGTTATGTCAGTATGTATGTGTTCTGTCAGTGTTATATTTGTTGGGAAAGGGGAATATGTGAGTAAAGGATGCTGAAGGGTAAGCTTTTTATTTCTACTTCGGGGTTAGTTCTGGATAGTTTGGGTGGGAGGGGTCTAATGCTGTTCATTAGAATTGAGTGCTGTGCATGTTGGGGTAGAACTGTATTGGGAGGATCTTCATTTCATTGTGAAGTGTTGAATGTGGTGGCTAGGCATCCAGTGATTGTTATGAGTGTGCTAGTTTTTGTGTGGTTTGCAGCTTTGTTATATTTACTTCATTGGTTTTCTTGACTGGGGCTTTCTTTCACTATTAATCTAGATTTTGTGGTAATTCACACTAAAGGATTTTGAGAGTATTGAAAGGCTTTTCAACATACTTGATGAATTTAAGACTTCTTTCAACAACTGTACATCTAACTACCAACAGCGCTCATTTCGACGCCATCAAGCTATGGTAAGAGCTCAAAAGACCATTGAGTCATTGGTGAAGCTCCAGCGGTGGGTGCGTGCTGTACTGCAGAGATCTTCTTATATGAAGCAGCGCAAAAGTGCCATTGTCATCCAGAGAGCTTGGAGGAGAAAATTGGAGCGCATGAGAGAGGTACAGCTAACTCTATATATTTTTTTTTTTTGCAGTGCATATATAGGCTGGGATATATTTATTAGCAAAATGTTATCTTCCTTAAAATAGCAAGTGTTACACTGGAAAATGAGGTATCCCTGCTTTTTGCCAGGCTATTGGGGTTGAAGTTGGCGATCCTAGCTTTACAAATTCATTCCCATGATATATGCATGTGACCTCTGGCCTGTAGCAACTTACAATTTAATATGTACATTCTTATGATTGACTTGAATGCAAGAAAAATTAATAATGATTAAAAGAAGAGGAAGAGGTATTTTTCAACAAAGTTATTTCGATAGCTGTGTGTAAGAAGTTGTAGAGGAGTGGATTTGACTGGAATGGAGTGAGAGATCTGAGTTGAAGCTTTTTGGAGAGTAGAGAAGGTTGTGCAGTGGAGAAACTGGTACTTTTGGAAACGAACATCAATTTTTTTTTCATATTTGCTGTTTCCCCATATTGCTCACATCCAATTTCTAGCTGTCATGTATAGTGCATCAAAACTGCAGCCTCATCCAAAGCATCTGACTGCTTCATGTGCCATTTTTCAGCCCACTGAAAGCATATTGGCCCCTGTATACCACATTGCTCTATTCCACACCCTCCTGCATGTTCAGGCCCTGATCACTCAAAGCATCCTTCACTACATTCCTCCACCTGTTTGGTTACTTTCTTGTTCCATCCACTTTTGATATGCATTCCATCTTAGTCAGCCTCCCCTCACTTATACATACTTTTCTTACTAACACATCACTATCTTACCCTATCATTTCTTTTTCATTCATCTGTCTCCACACCACATCAGTGCAGGTGATCATTGACTCCTGCATTAAGCCGTGAAATACACTTCATATCCAACACATCCACCCTTTTTCATACTTTTTGATCTTAGGCCCAACCTAAGCATATATGCTACACACTTAGGACTACTTTAAAGACAGTTACGTGTCTTTCCTCACACTTCTCCATGTGCCCAGGACCTCAGCCCTTCCCACCCACCTTATGGCTTACTGCATCTTCCATGGCTTCATCCACAGCCACTTTCAGGTATCATGAACAACTACTGTGTCATGATGAATGCATCAAATACTAGCAGCTCAGTTGCCCCACATCAACACACACACATCTCCGTTCTTTATGATCAGCCTAGTGGTCATGGCCAGTTTCCTGAATGTAGCAGGAGCACCATAGAAGATAGAAGGGACTCCTGGAGTAGGAAGTCAGGAAGATGGCCATGATTAGGATATTATTTGCGTGTGCCATTTCATCTTCCACAAAAAAAAGGTGCACCATTAGGTATAAGTATCGCAGATTTTTATATCTGATACAAATGTTCATAGACATGTGTGTTGTAAATATGGGAAAGGCAAAAGTACAAACATTTATGGTAGGAAAGGTTGAAGGTATTATCAGATCACATCAAGGTTATATTGTGAGCTTTTTATTTTTAGTCTGGGATGAGAATGGGGACAAAATTTGAAAATGAAAATCTAGAAAACCTGAAAGAGCTAATTACATAATAATAAAGAATTATAATTACAGGGGAAGAGTGGTTTGGGAATGTCTTGGAAGTAAAGTCAGGGGTTGGTGAGAGGACAAGAGCAAAGGAAAGAGTAACACTACTCCTGAAGTAGGAGTTGTGGGAGTATGTGATAGAGTGTAAAATAGTAAACTCTAGATTGGTATGGGTAAAACTGAAAGTGGATTGAGAGATGGGTGATTTTTATATATATATTTATATTTTGCTTTGTTGCTGTCTCCCGCATTAGTGAGGTAGTGCAAGGAAACAGACGAAAGAATGGCCCAACCCACCCACATACACATGTATATACATACACGTCCACACACGCACATATACATACCTATACATCTCAACGTATACATATATATACACACACACAGACATATACATGTACATAATTCATACTGTCTGCCTCTATTCATTCCCATCGCCACCCCGCCACACATGAAATAACAACCCCCTCCCCCTTATGTGCATGAGGTAGCGCTAGGAAAAGACCAAAGGCCACATTCATGGCCTTTCCACATCCAGGCCCCACAGAACTTTCCATGGTTTACCCCAGATGCGTCACACACCCAGGTTCAATCCATTGACAACATGTCAATCCCGGTATACCACATCGTTCCAATTCACTCTATTCCTCGCACGCCTTTCACCCTCCTGCATGTTCCGGCCCCGATCACTCAAAATCTTTTTCACTCCACCTTTCCACCTAGGGATAGGGCAGAAAGAATACTTCCCACACATTCCTCACGTGTCGTAGAAGGCGACTAAAGGGGATGGAAGCAGGGGGCTAGAAACCCTCCCCTCCTTGTATTTTAACTTTCTAAAAGGGGGAGGGTAATTATTGGTGCCCATAAATATTATAATAATCAATTCAAGTGTTAATAACACACTTAATATTAGGAAATCCAGTGTTTTTATTCAAAATTCGTAATCACCGTAAAGAATAACATATATACACAGATTTTCATTAAAATCTTAAGACCCTTAAAAGCTGAGCAAAATACAAGGCTATAGCTTTGCATTATCTTGATTTTTTTGAAATAATGGATTTTCTTGAAATTTTCAGCACAGATGCTATTAAGCAATTTTTAAGTATTAAGCATTTTTTTTTTTTTTTTTTTTTTTTTTTTTTGATTTTTTGAAACCATAGATGTTCTTAAAAATTTCAGCATAGATGCTATTGAGTATGCTGAATACGAAACTGTGGTCAAAATTTTAAAATTAGGCTAATTAGCACATTAATATTATGATAATTAATTTGTGTTAATAACACGGTAAATATTAGGAAATTCATTGTTTTGATTCAAAGTTAGTAATCAGTTTAACGATTAACATATATAAACAGATTTTCATGAAAATCTGAGCAAAATGCAAGGCTATAGCCATGCATTTTCTTGATTTGAAATCATGGATTTTCTTGAAAATGTCAGTATAGATGCTATTAAGTATGCTGAATATGAATCTGTGGTCAAAATTTAAGAATTGGCTAATAATTCCAGTAATTAGCACATGAATATTATTATAATTAGTTCGTGTTAATAACATGCTTAATATTAGGAAATTCAATGTTTTGATTCAGAATTCATAATCACCATAAAGATTAACATACACACAGATTTTTATTAAAATCTGAAGAATTTGAAAACCTGAGCAAAATACAAGGCAATAGACTTGCATTTTTCTTGATTTTTTTTTACTGAAATCATGGATTTTCTTGAGAATTTCAGCATAGATGGTATTAAGTGAGCTGAATAAGAATCTGTGGTCAAAATTTAACTATTTGGCTAATTAGTCCCATAATTAGCACAAATATTATGACAATTCAAGTGATAATAACATGCTTAATATTAGTTAATGCCTTGCATTTTTCTTGATTTTTTGAAATCAGGGATTTTCTTGAAAATATCAGCATAAATGCTATTAAGTATGCTGAATAAGAATCTTTGGTCAAAATTTAAGAATTAGAGTAATTAGTCCCGTTATTAGGACAAATATTATGATGAATTCATGGTGATAACTCGCTTGATATTAGGAAATTCATTGTTTTGATTCAAAATTCGTAATCACCATAAAGAGTGACTTATATACACAGATTACCATTAAAATCTGAAGACCTTGAAAATCTGAGCAAAATGTCAGGCTATATAGCCTTCCACTTTTCTTGATATTTTTTTTAATGGATTTTCTTGAAAATTTCAGCATGTGTGCTATTAAGTATGCTGAATATGAATCTGAGGTTAAAATTTTAAAATTAGGCTAATTAGTTCAGTAATTTGCACATGAATATTATAATTAGTTCGTGTTAATAACATGCTTAATATTAGGAAATTTAGTGTTTTGATTCAAAATTCCTAATCACCATAAAGAATAACATATATACGCAGATTTTTTATTAAAATCTGAAGAGCTTGGAAATCTGAGCACAATTCAAGACTACTGTATATACAAAGCCTTGCATTTTTCTTGATTTTTTTTTTGAAATCATGGATTTTCTTGAGAATTTCAGCATAGATGCTATTAAGTATGCTGAATACGAATTTGTGGTCAAAATTTAAATCTTTCTTTTCATACTATTCGCCATTTCCCGCACTAGCGAGGTAGCGCCAAGAACAGAGGACTGGGCCTTTTAGGGAATATCGTCACCCCCCCCCCCCCCTCCGCTCCTTACCTTGGGAAAAAAAAAAATTGAGAAAGGAGGATTTCCAGCCCCCCCCCCGCTCCCTTCCCTTTTAGTCGCCTTCTACGACACGCAGGGAATGTGGGTAGTATTCTTTCTCCCCTAGGCTGGAAATCCTCCCCCCTCTTTTTTTTTTTTTTTTTTTTTTTTTTTCCCAAAAGAAGAAACAGAGAAAGGGGCCAGGTGAGGATATTCCCTCAAAGGCCCAGTCCTCATCCTCTGTTCTTAACGCTACCTCGCTAATGCGGGAAATGGCGATTAGTATAAAAAAAAAAAAAATATATATATATATATATATATATATATATATATATATATATATATATATATATATATATATATTATCCCTGGGGATAGGGGAGAAAGAATACTTCCCACGTATTCCCTGCGTGTCGTAGAAGGCGACTAAAAGGGGAGGGAGCGGGTGGCTGGAAATCCTCCCCTTTCTTGTTTTTTTTTTTAATTTTCCAAAAGAAGGAACAGAGAAGGGGGTCAGGTGAGGATATTCCCTCTAAGGCCCAGTTCTCTGTTCTTAACGCTACCTCGCTAACGCGGGAAATGGCAAATAGTATGAAAAAAAAAATATATATATATATATATATATATATATATATATATATATATATATATATATTATATATTATATATTTATCCCTGGGGATAGGGGAGAAAGAATACTTCCCACGTATTCCCTGCGTGTCGTAGAAGGCGACTAAAAGGGAAGGGAGCGGGGGGCTGGAAATCCTCCCCTCTCGTTTTTTTTTTTTTTTTTTTTTTAATTTTCAAAAAGAAGGAACAGAGAAGAGGGCCAGGTGAGGATATTCCCTCAAAGGCCCAGTCCTCTGTTCTTAACGCTACCTCGCTATCGTGGGAAATGGCGAATAGTATGAAAAAAAAAAAAAATATATATATTATATTAGGTACAGTAGGGTTGGGAGGTGAGTTTGAATGGAGAAAAACTGGAGGAAGTGAAGTGTTTTAGATATCTGGGAGTGGATCTGGCAGCGGATGGAACCATGGAAGCGGAAGTGGATCATAGGGTGGGGGAGGGGGCGAAAATTCTGGGGGCCTTGAAGAATGTGTGGAAGTCGAGAACATTATCTCGGAAAGCAAAAATGGGTATGTTTGAAGGAATAGTGGTTCCAACAATGTTGTATGGTTGCGAGGCGTGGGCTATGGATAGAGTTGTGCGCAGGAGGATGGATGTGCTGGAAATGAGATGTTTGAGGACAATGTGTGGTGTGAGGTGGTTTGATCGAGTGAGTAACGTAAGGGTAAGAGAGATGTGTGGAAATAAAAAGAGCGTGGTTGAGAGAGCAGAAGAGGGTGTTTTGAAGTGGTTTGGGCACATGGAGAGAATGAGTGAGGAAAGATTGACCAAGAGGATATATGTGTCGGAGGTGGAGGGAACAAGGAGAAGAGGGAGACCAAATTGGAGGTGGAAAGATGGAGTGAAAAAGATTTTGTGTGATCGGGGCCTGAACATGCAGGAGGGTGAAAGGAGGGCAAGGAATAGAGTGAATTGGATCGATGTGGTATACCGGGGTTGACGTGCTGTCAGTGGATTGAATCAAGGCATGTGAAGCGTCTGGGGTAAGCTATGGAAAGCTGTGTAGGTATGTATATTTGCGTGTGTGGACGTATGTATATACATGTGTATGGGGGGGTTGGGCCATTTCTTTCGTCTGTTTCCTTGCGCTACCTCGCAAACGCGGGAGACAGCGACAAAGTATAATAAAAAAAAAAATAATATATATATATATATATATATATATATATATATATATATATATATATATATATACATACTTCATTGTTTTAGATAAGGAATATTTTTCTCTTCTTTTCAGACAGGTGTCTTTAATTTCCAGCTGGGAATTTAATCTTATTTAAATAAAATTTAAATATTAGGCTTATTAGTCCCGTAATTAGCACATAAATATGATAATTAATTAAAGTGTTAATAACATGCTTAATGTTAAGAAATTTAGTGTTTTGAATCAAAATTCATAATCAGCATAAAGAATAACATATATACACAGATTTATTCAAATCTGAAGACCTTGAAAATCTGAGCAAAATGCAAGGTGCCTTGCATTTTTCATGATATTTTTTAAATCATTGATTTTATTGAAAATTTCAGCATAGACGCTGTTTAATATGCTGATTACGAATCTGTGGTCAAAATTTAAAAATTAAGCTAATTATTCAGTAACTAGCACATGAATATTATTGTAATGAATATTATTGTAATGTTGATGTGTTATCATTCAGAATTCGTTATCCCCATAAAGAATAACATATATACACAGATTTTCACTAGAATATGAATGCCTTGAAAATCTGAGAAAAATGCATGGTTTTTTGAAATCATGGATTTTCTTGATAATTTCAGCATAGATGCTAGTAAGTATGCTGAATACGAATCTGTGGTTAAAATCTAGAAATTAATCTAATTAATCCAGTGATTAGCACATTAATATCAATATAATTAGCTCAGGTGTTAATAACATGCTTAATATTAGGAAATTTAGTTCTTTGATTCAAAATTCGTATTCAGCATAAACAATAGCATTTATGCTTAGATTTTTATTAAAATCTGAAGACATTGAAAATCTGAGCAAAATGCAAGGCATTTTACTTGATGTTTTTTATATGGATTTTTTAACAATATCACCATAGATGCTCTTAAGTATACTGAATACGAATCTGTGGTCAAAATTTAAAAATTAGGCTAATTAGTCCTGTAATTAGCACATGATAATTAATTCAAGTGCAATAACATGCTTGATATTAGGAAATTCAGTGTTTTGTATCAAAATTCATAATCAGCATAATGATTAACATATATTCACCAATTGTCATTAAAATCTGAAGAACTTGAAAATCTGAGTACAATTTTTTTTTTATTTTCTTGAAATCATGGATTTTCTTGAAAATTTCAGCATAGATGCTATAAAGTCTGCTAAATCAGAATTTGTCGTCAAAATTTAGATATTAGGCTAATTAGTCCCGTAATTAGCACAAATATGATAATTGATTTGTGTTAATAACATGCTAAATATTAGAAAATTCAGTGTTTTGAATCAAAATTCATAATCAGCATAAAGAAAACATATATACACCTTTTGTCATTAAAATCTGAAGACGTTGAAAATCTGAGCAAAATGCATTTTTCTTGATTTTTTTAAAATCATGGATTTTCTTGAAAATTTTAGGGTAAATGCTATTAAGTATGCTGAATAAGAATTTGTTCTCAAACTTTAAATATGCTAATTAGTCCCATAATTAGCATATAATTATGATAATTCGTGTTAATAACACGGTTAATATTAGGAAATTCAGTGTTTTGATTCAAAATTGGTAATCACCATAAAAATATCATGTATGCAGAGATTTTCATTGAAATCTGAAGACCTTGAAAATCTGAGCAAAATGCAAGGCCTTGCATTTTCCTTGATTTTTTTTTTGAAATCATGGATTTTCTCGAGAAAATTTCAGCGTAGATGCTATTAAGTCTGCTGAATAAGAATCTGTGGTCAAAATTCAAATATTAGGGTAATTAGTCCCATAATTAGCATATATTATAATTTGTGTTAATAACACACTCAATATTATGATATTTAATGTTTTAAATCAATATTCATAATCAGCATAAAGAATAACATATATATACCGATTTTCACGAAAATCTGAAGACCTTGAAAACCTGAGCAAAATTCAAGGCATTTTTTTTTTTTTCTTTTAATCATGGATTTTCTTGATAATTTCAGCATATATGCTATTAAGTATGCTGAATGCGAATCTGTGGTCAAAATTTAAGAATCTAATGAGTCTAGTAATTAGCACAATAATGTTATAATTAATTCAAGTGTCAATGACACGGTTAATATTAGGAAATTCAGTGTTTTGATTCAGAATTCGTAATCACCGTAAAGAATAACATATTCACAGAATTTTCATTAAAATCTGAAGACCTTGCAAGGCTTGCATTTTTCTTGATTTTTTTGAAATCATGGATTTTCTTGATAATTTCAGCAGAGTTGCTATCAAGTATGCTGAATAAGAATCTGTGGCCAAAATTGAAATATTAGACTTATTAGTTCCATAATTAGCACATAAATATAATGACAATTAATTGAAGTGTTAATAACACACTTGATATTAGGAAATTCAGTGTTTTGAATCAAAATTTGTAATATAATATAAAGAGTAACATATATGCACCGATTTTCATGGAAATCTGAAGACCTTGAAAATTTGAGCAAAATGCAAGGCTATAGCCTTGCATTTTTCTTGATTTTTTGAAATCGTGGATTTTCTTGATAATGTCAGCATAGATACTATTAAGTATGCTGAATACAAATCTCTGGTCAAAATTTAAAAATTAATCTAATTAGTCCAGGAATTAGCACATTGATATTATGATTAGTTCAGGTGTTAATTACACGCTTAATATTAGGAAATTTAGTGCTTTGATTGAAAATTCGTATTCAGCTTAAAGAATGGCATATATACATAGATTTTCATTAAAATCTAAAGACCTTGAAAATCTGAGCAAAATGCATTTTTCTTGATCTTTTTGAAATCATGGATTTTCTTGATAATTTCAGCGTAGATGCCATTAAGTATGCAGAATAAGAATCTGTGGCCAAAATTTAAATAATAGACTCATGAGCCATGAAATGAATTTTATAATTATAGTGTTAATAACACACTTAATATTAGGAAATTCGATGTTTTGAATCAAAATTCATAATCAGCATAAAGAATAACTTATATACACCGATCTACAATAAAATCTGAAGACCTTCAAAATCTGAGCAAAATGCAAGGCAGCCTGGCATTTTTCTTGATTTTTTTGAAATCATGGATTTTCTTGAAAATTTCATCATAGATACTATTAAGTATGCTGAATAAGAATTTGTGGTCAAAATTTAAATATTAGGTTAATTAATCACAGAATTAGCACATAAATATAATTGATTCAAGTGTTAATAACACGCATAATCTTAGGTAAATCTGTATTTTGAATAAAAATTCATAATCAGCATAAAGATTAACAAATATACCTTGGTTTTCATTAAAATCTGAAGACCTTGAAAATTTGAGCAAAATGGAATCCTATAGCCTTTCATTTTTCTTGTTTTATTTAAAATCATGGATTTTCTTGAAAATTTCAACATAGATGCTACTATGCTTCATAAGAATCTGGGGTCAAAATTTAAATATTAGGCTAATTAGTCCCGGAATTAGCACTAGCGAGGTAGCGCCAAGAACAGAGGACTGGGCCTTTAAGGGAATATCGTCACCCCCCCCCCCCCCTCCGCTCCTTACCTTGGAAAAAAAAAAAATTGAGAAAGGAGGATTTCCAGCCCCCCCCCGCTCCCTTCCCTTTTAGTCGCCTTCTACGACACGCAGGGAATGTGGGTAGTATTCTTTCTCCCCTAGGCTGGAAATCCTCCCCCCTCATTTTTTTTTTTTTTTTTTTTTTTTTTTTTTTTTCCCCAAAAGAAGAAACAGAGAAAGGGGCCAGGTGAGGATATTCCCTCAAAGGCCCAGTCCTCATCCTCTGTTCTTAACGCTACCTCGCTAATGCGGGAAATGGCGATTAGTATAAAAAAAAAAAAAAAATATATATATATATATATATATATTATATATATATATATATATATATTATCCCTGGGGATAGGGGAGAAAGAATACTTCCCACGTATTCCCTGCGTGTCGTAGAAGGCGACTAAAAGGGGAGGGAGCGGGTGGCTGGAAATCCTCCCCTTTCTTGTTTTTTTTTTTAATTTTCCAAAAGAAGGAACAGAGAAGGGGGTCAGGTGAGGATATTCCCTCTAAGGCCCAGTTCTCTGTTCTTAACGCTACCTCGCTAACGCGGGAAATGGCAAATAGTATGAAAAAAAAATATATATATATATATATATATATATATATATATATATTATATATTATATATTATATATTTATCCCTGGGGATAGGGGAGAAAGAATACTTCCCACGTATTCCCTGCGTGTTGTAGAAGGCGACTAAAAGGGAAGGGAGCGGGGGGCTGGAAATCCTCCCCTCTCGTTTTTTTTTTTTTTTTTTTTTTTAATTTTCAAAAAGAAGGAACAGAGAAGAGGGCCAGGTGAGGATATTCCCTCAAAGGCCCAGTCCTCTGTTCTTAACGCTACCTCGCTATCGTGGGAAATGGCGAATAGTATAAAAAAAAAAAAAATATATATATTATATTAGGTACAGTAGGGTTGGGAGGTGAGTTTGAATGGAGAAAAACTGGAGGAAGTGAAGTGTTTTAGATATCTGGGAGTGGATCTGGCAGCGGATGGAACCATGGAAGCGGAAGTGGATCATAGGGTGGGGGAGGGGGCGAAAATTCTGGGGGCCTTGAAGAATGTGTGGAAGTCGAGAACATTATCTCGGAAAGCAAAAATGGGTATGTTTGAAGGAATAGTGGTTCCAACAATGTTGTATGGTTGCGAGGCGTGGGCTATGGATAGAGTTGTGCGCAGGAGGATGGATGTGCTGGAAATGAGATGTTTGAGGACAATGTGTGGTGTGAGGTGGTTTGATCGAGTGAGTAACGTAAGGGTAAGAGAGATGTGTGGAAATAAAAAGAGCGTGGTTGAGAGAGCAGAAGAGGGTGTTTTGAAGTGGTTTGGGCACATGGAGAGAATGAGTGAGGAAAGATTGACCAAGAGGATATATGTGTCGGAGGTGGAGGGAACAAGGAGAAGAGGGAGACCAAATTGGAGGTGGAAAGATGGAGTGAAAAAGATTTTGTGTGATCGGGGCCTGAACATGCAGGAGGGTGAAAGGAGGGCAAGGAATAGAGTGAATTGGAGCGATGTGGTATACCGGGGTTGACGTGCTGTCAGTGGATTGAATCAAGGCATGTGAAGCGTCTGGGGTAAGCTATGGAAAGCTGTGTAGGTATGTATATTTGCGTGTGTGGACGTATGTATATACATGTGTATGGGGGGGTTGGGCCATTTCTTTCGTCTGTTTCCTTGCGCTACCTCGCAAACGCGGGAGACAGCGACAAAGTATAATAAAAAAAAAAAATAATATATATATATATATATATATATATATATATATATATATATATACATACTTCATTGTTTTAGATAAGGAATATTTTTCTCTTCTTTTCAGACAGGTGTCTTTAATTTCCAGCTGGGAATTTAATCTTATTTAAATAAAATTTAAATATTAGGCTTATTAGTCCCGTAATTAGCACATAAATATGATAATTAATTAAAGTGTTAATAACATGCTTAATGTTAAGAAATTTAGTGTTTTGAATCAAAATTCATAATCAGCATAAAGAATAACATATATACACAGATTTATTCAAATCTGAAGACCTTGAAAATCTGAGCAAAATGCAAGGTGCCTTGCATTTTTCATGATATTTTTTAAATCATTGATTTTATTGAAAATTTCAGCATAGACGCTGTTTAATATGCTGATTACGAATCTGTGGTCAAAATTTAAAAATTAAGCTAATTATTCAGTAACTAGCACATGAATATTATTGTAATGAATATTATTGTAATGTTGATGTGTTATCATTCAGAATTCGTTATCCCCATAAAGAATAACATATATACACAGATTTTCACTAGAATATGAATGCCTTGAAAATCTGAGAAAAATGCATGGTTTTTTGAAATCATGGATTTTCTTGATAATTTCAGCATAGATGCTAGTAAGTATGCTGAATACGAATCTGTGGTTAAAATCTAGAAATTAATCTAATTAATCCAGTGATTAGCACATTAATATCAATATAATTAGCTCAGGTGTTAATAACATGCTTAATATTAGGAAATTTAGTTCTTTGATTCAAAATTCGTATTCAGCATAAACAATAGCATTTATGCTTAGATTTTTATTAAAATCTGAAGACATTGAAAATCTGAGCAAAATGCAAGGCATTTTACTTGATGTTTTTTATATGGATTTTTTAACAATATCACCATAGATGCTCTTAAGTATACTGAATACGAATCTGTGGTCAAAATTTAAAAATTAGGCTAATTAGTCCTGTAATTAGCACATGATAATTAATTCAAGTGCAATAACATGCTTGATATTAGGAAATTCAGTGTTTTGTATCAAAATTCATAATCAGCATAATGATTAACATATATTCACCAATTGTCATTAAAATCTGAAGAACTTGAAAATCTGAGTACAATTTTTTTTTTTATTTTCTTGAAATCATGGATTTTCTTGAAAATTTCAGCATAGATGCTATAAAGTCTGCTAAATCAGAATTTGTCGTCAAAATTTAGATATTAGGCTAATTAGTCCCGTAATTAGCACAAATATGATAATTGATTTGTGTTAATAACATGCTAAATATTAGAAAATTCAGTGTTTTGAATCAAAATTCATAATCAGCATAAAGAAAACATATATACACCTTTTGTCATTAAAATCTGAAGACGTTGAAAATCTGAGCAAAATGCATTTTTCTTGATTTTTTTAAAATCATGGATTTTCTTGAAAATTTTAGGGTAAATGCTATTAAGTATGCTGAATAAGAATTTGTTCTCAAACTTTAAATATGCTAATTAGTCCCATAATTAGCATATAATTATGATAATTCGTGTTAATAACACGGTTAATATTAGGGAATTCAGTGTTTTGATTCAAAATTGGTAATCACCATAAAAATATCATGTATGCAGAGATTTTCATTGAAATCTGAAGACCTTGAAAATCTGAGCAAAATGCAAGGCCTTGCATTTTTCTTGATTTTTTTTTTGAAATCATGGATTTTCTCGAGAAAATTTCAGCGTAGATGCTATTAAGTCTGCTGAATAAGAATCTGTGGTCAAAATTCAAATATTAGGGTAATTAGTCCCATAATTAGCATATATTATAATTTGTGTTAATAACACACTCAATATTATGATATTTAATGTTTTAAATCAATATTCATAATCAGCATAAAGAATAACATATATATACCGATTTTCACGAAAATCTGAAGACCTTGAAAACCTGAGCAAAATTCAAGGCATTTTTTTTTTTTTCTTTTAATCATGGATTTTCTTGATAATTTCAGCATATATGCTATTAAGTATGCTGAATGCGAATCTGTGGTCAAAATTTAAGAATCTAATGAGTCTAGTAATTAGCACAATAATGTTATAATTAATTCAAGTGTCAATGACACGGTTAATATTAGGAAATTCAGTGTTTTGATTCAGAATTCGTAATCACCGTAAAGAATAACATATTCACAAATTTTCATTAAAATCTGAAGACCTTGCAAGGCTTGCATTTTTCTTGATTTTTTTGAAATCATGGATTTTCTTGATAATTTCAGCAGAGTTGCTATCAAGTATGCTGAATAAGAATCTGTGGCCAAAATTGAAATATTAGACTTATTAGTTCCATAATTAGCACATAAATATAATGACAATTAATTGAAGTGTTAATAACACACTTGATATTAGGAAATTCAGTGTTTTGAATCAAAATTTGTAATATAATATAAAGAGTAACATATATGCACCGATTTTCATGGAAATCTGAAGACCTTGAAAATTTGAGCAAAATGCAAGGCTATAGCCTTGCATTTTTCTTGATTTTTTGAAATCGTGGATTTTCTTGATAATGTCAGCATAGATACTATTAAGTATGCTGAATACAAATCTCTGGTCAAAATTTAAAAATTAATCTAATTAGTCCAGGAATTAGCACATTGATATTATGATTAGTTCAAGTGTTAATTACACGCTTAATATTAGGAAATTTAGTGCTTTGATTGAAAATTCGTATTCAGCTTAAAGAATGGCATATATACATAGATTTTCATTAAAATCTAAAGACCTTGAAAATCTGAGCAAAATGCATTTTTCTTGATCTTTTTGAAATCATGGATTTTCTTGATAATTTCAGCGTAGATGCCATTAAGTATGCAGAATAAGAATCTGTGGCCAAAATTTAAATAATAGACTCATGAGCCATGAAATGAATTTTATAATTATAGTGTTAATAACACACTTAATATTAGGAAATTCGATGTTTTGAATCAAAATTCATAATCAGCATAAAGAATAACTTATATACACCGATCTACAATAAAATCTGAAGACCTTCAAAATCTGAGCAAAATGCAAGGCAGCCTGGCATTTTTCTTGATTTTTTGAAATCATGGATTTTCTTGAAAATTTCATCATAGATACTATTAAGTATGCTGAATAAGAATTTGTGGTCAAAATTTAAATATTAGGTTAATTAATCCCAGAATTAGCACATAAATATAATTGATTCAAGTGTTAATAACACGCATAATCTTAGGTAAATCTGTGTTTGGAATAAAAATTCATAATCAGCATAAAGATTAACAAATATACCTTGGTTTTCATTAAAATCTGAAGACCTTGAAAATTTGAGCAAAATGGAATCCTATAGCCTTTCATTTTTCTTGTTTTATTTAAAATCATGGATTTTCTTGAAAATTTCAACATAGATGCTACTATGCTTCATAAGAATCTGGGGTCAAAATTTAAATATTAGGCTAATTAGTCCCGGAATTAGCACATAAATTTTTTTTTTTTTTTTTGCTTTGTCGCTGTCTCCCGCGTTTGCGAGGTAGCGCAAGGAAACAGACGAAAGAAATGGCCCAACCCACCCCCATACACATGTATATACATATGTCCACACAGGCAAATATACATACCTACACAGCTTTCCATGGTTTACCCCAGACGCTTCACATGCCCTGATTCAATCCACTGACAGCACGTCAACCCCAGTATACCACATCGATCCAATTCACTCTATTCCTTGCCCTCCTTTCACCCTCCTGCATGTTCAGGCCCCGATCACACAAAATCTTTTTCACTCCATCTTTCCACCTCCAATTTGGTCTCCCACTTCTCCTCGTTCCCTCCACCTCCGACACATATATCCTCTTGGTCAATCTTTCCTCACTCATTCTCTCCATGTGCCCAAACCATTTCAAAACACCCTCTTCTGCTCTCTCAACCACGCTCTTTTTATTTCCACACATCTCTCTTACCCTTACGTTACTTACTCGATCAAACCACCTCACACCACACGTTGTCCTCAAACATCTCATTTCCAGCACATCCATCCTCCTATGCACAACTCTATCCATAGCCCACGCCTCACAACCATACAACATTGTTGGAACCACTATTCCTTCAAACATACCCATTTTTGCTTTCCGAGATAATGTTCTCGACTTCCACACATTTTTCAAGGCTCCCAGAATTTTCGCCCCCTCCCCCACCCTATGATCCACTTCCGCTTCCATGGTTCCATCCGCTGCCAGATCCACTCCCAGATATCTAAAACACTTTACTTCCTCCAGTTTTTCTCCATTCAAACTTACCTCCCAATTGACTTGACCCTCAACCCTACTGTACCTAATAACCTTGCTCTTATTCACATTTACTCTTAACTTTCTTCTTTCACACACTTTACCAAACTCAGTCACCAGCTTCTGCAGTTTCTCACATGAATCAGCCACCAGCGCTGTATCATCAGCGAACAACAACTGACTCACTTCCCAAGCTCTCTCATCCACAACAGACTTCATACTTGCCCCTCTTTCCAAAACTCTTGCATTCACCTCCATAACAACCCCATCCATAAACAAATTTAACAACCATGGAGACATCACACACCCCTGCCGCAAACCTACATTCACTGAGAACCAATCACTTTCCTCTCTTCCTACACATACACATGCCTTACATCCTTGATAAAAACTTTTCACTGCTTCTAAAAACTTGCCTCCCACACCATATATTCTTAATACCTTCCACAGAGCATCTCTATCAACTCTATCATATGCCTTCTCCAGATCCATAAATGCTACATACAAATCCATTTGCTTTTCTAAGTATTTCTCACATACATTCTTCAAAGCAAACACCTGATCCACACATCCTCTACCACTTCTGAAACCACACTGCTCTTCCCCAGTCTGATGCTCTGTACATGCCTTCACCCTCTCAATCAATACCCTCCCATATAATTTACCAGGAATACTGAACAAACTTATACCTCTGTAATTTGAGCACTCACTCTTACCCCCTTTGCCTTTGTACAATGGCACTATGCACGCATTCCGCCAATCCTCAGGCACCTCACCATGAGTCATACATACATTAAATAACCTTACCAACCAGTCAGTAATACAGTCACCCCCTTTTTTAATAAATTCCACTGCAATACCATCCAAACCTGCTGCCTTGCCGGCTTTCATCTTCCGCAAAGCTTTTACTACCTCTTCTCTGTTTACCAAATCATTTTCCCTAACCCTCTCACTTTGCACACCACCTCGACCAAAACACCCTATATCTGCCACTCTATCATCAAACACATTTAACAAACCTTCAAAATACTCACTCCATCATCTCCTTCTCACATCACCACTACTCGTTATCACCTCCCCATTTGCGCCCTACACTGAAGTTCCCATTTGCTCCCTTGTCTTACGCACTTTATTACCTCCTTCCAGAACATCTTTTTATTCTCCCTAAAATTTAATGATACTCTCTCACCCCAACTCTCATTTGCCCTCTTTTTCACCTCTTGCACCTTTCTCTTGACCTCCTGTCTCTTTCTTTTATACATCTCCCACTCAATTGCATTTTTTCCCTGCAAAAATCGTCCAAATGCCTCTCTCTTCTCTTTCACTAATAATCTTACTTCTTCATCCCACCACTCACTACCCTTTCTAATCAACCCACCTCCCACTCTTCTCATGCCACAAGCATCTTTTGTGCAATCCATCACTGATTCCCTAAATACATCCCATTCCTCCCCCACTCCCCTTACTTCCATTTTTCTCACCTTTTTCCATTCTGTACTCAGTCTCTCCTGGTACTTCCTCACACAAGTCTCCTTCCCAAGTTCACTTACTCTCACCACCCTCTTCACCCCAACATTCACTCTTCTTTTCTGAAAACCCATACAAATCTTCACCTTAGCCTCCACAAGATAATGATCAGACATCCCTCCAGTCGCATCTCTCAGCATATTAACATCCAAAAGTCTCTCTCGCGCGCCTGTCAATTAACACGTAATCCAATAACGCTCTCTGGCCATCTCTCCTACTTACATACGTATACTTATGTATATCTCGCTTTTTATACCAGGTATTCCCAATCACCAGTCCTTTTTCAGCACATAAATCTACAAGCTCTTCACCATTTCCATTTACAACACTGAACACCCCATGTATACCAATTATTCCCTCAACTGCCACATTACTCACCTTTGCATTCAAATCACCCATCACTATAACCCAGTCTCGTGCATCAAAACCACTAACACACTCATTCAGCTGCTCCCAAAACACTTGCCTCTCATGATCTTTCTTCTCATGCCCAGGTGCATATGCACCAATAATCACCCATCTCTCTCCATCAACTTTCAGTTTTACCCATATTAATCGAGAATATTATGATAATTAATTCAAGTGTTAAGAACATACTTAATATTTGGAAATTCAGTGTTTTAAATCAAAACTGATAATCAGCATAAAGAATTACATAATTACACCTATTTTCATGAAAATCTGAAGACCTTGAAAATCTGAGTAAAATGCCAGGCTATAGCTTTGCATCTTTCTGGATTTTTTGAAATCATGGATTTTCTTGACAATTTCAGCATAGGTGTTATTAAGTTTTCTGAATAATAATTTGTGGTCAAAATTTAAATATTTGGCAAATTAATTCCGTAATTAGCACATGAATATTATGATAATTAATTCGAGTGTCAATAACACAGTTAATATCAGAAAATTCAGTGTTTTTATTCAAAATTTGTAATGACCATAAAGAGTATCATATATACACCGATTTTCATTAAAATCTGAAGACCTTGAAAATCTGAGAAAATCATGGATTTTCTTGATAATTTCAGCATAGATGGAATTAAGTATGGTGAATACGAATGTGTGGTCAAAATTTAAAAAATCTAATTAGTCCAGTAATTAGCACATTAATATAATTATAGATAGGTCATATTAATAACACGCTTAATATTAGGAAATTTAGTGCTTTGATTTAAAATTTGTATTCAGCATAAGGAATAGCATATATACATAGATTTTCATTAAAATCTGAAAACCTTAGAAATCAGCATTTTTCTTGATTTTTTGAAATCGTGGATTTCCTTGACAATTTCAGCATAGATACTATTAAGTATGCTGAATATGACTTTGTGGTCAAAATTTAAATATTAGGCGAATTAGTCCCATAATTAGCACATAAATATTATGATAATTAATTCATATATACCATATATACATAGATTTTCATTAAAATCTGAAGACCTTGAAAATCTGAGCAAAATCCTAGGCTATAACCTTGCATTATTCTTGATTTTTCTGAAATCATGGATTTTCTTGATAATTTCAGCATAGATGCTATTAAGTATGCTGAATACGAATCTCTGGTCAAAATTTAAAGATTAATCTTATTAGTCCAGTAATTAGCACGTTAATATTATAATTAGTTCGTGTTAACACACTTAATATCATGATATTTAGTGCTTTTATTGAAAATTCGTATTAAGGATAAAGAATAGCATCTATACATAGATTTTCATTAAAATCTGAAGACCTTGAAAATCTGAGCAAAATGCAAAGCTATAGCCTTGCATTTTCTTGATTTTTTGAAATCATGGATTTTCTTAAGATTTTCAGCATAGATGCTATTAAGTATGCTGAATACAAACCTGTGGTGAAAATTTAAATATTAAATTAATTAGTCACAATTAGCACATAAATTTTATGATAATTAATTGAAGTCTTAATAACACACTTAATATTAGGAAATTCAGTGTTTTGAATCGAAATCCATAATCACCATAAAGATTAACATATATATATATATATATATATATATATATATATATATATATATATATATATATATATATATATATATATACTGATTTACAATATATTTACCGATTAAAATATGTATACCGATTAAAGTATATATACCGATTTAAAATATATATACCGATTACAAATTCATAATCACCATAAAGAATAACTTATATGCACAGACTTTCATTAAAATCTGGACATTGAAAATCTGAGCAAAAAGCAAGGCTATATATAATATATAGCCTTGCATTTTTCTTGATTTTTTTGAAATCATGGATTTTCTTGAAATTTTAAGCATAGATGCTATTCACTATGCTGAATATGAATTTGTGGTGAAAATTTAAATATTAGGCTAAGTAGTCCCGTAATTAGCACATAGATATTATAATAAATTCAAGTGTTAATAACACGGTAATATTAGGAAATTGAGTGTTTTGATTCAAAATTCGTAATACCATAAAGAATAACATATATGCACAGATTTTCATTAAAATGTGAAGACCTTGAAAATCCGAGCAAAATGCAAGGCTTGCATTTTTCTTGATTTTTTTGAAATCATGGATTTTCATGATAATTTCAGCATGGATACTATTAAGCATGCTGAATGCAAATCTCTGGTCAAAATTTAAAAATCAATCTTATTAGTCCAGTAATCAGCATATTAATATTATTATTAATTAATTAGTTCGTGTTAACAAGACACTTAATATTAGAAAATTTAGTGCTTTGATTAGAAATTCGTATCAGGGGGAAAGAATAGAATACATACATAGATTTTCATTAAAATCTGAATGTCTTGAAAATCTGAGCAAAATGCAAGGCCTTGCATTTTGCTCAGATTTTTATGAAATCACGGATTCCCTCGATAATTTCAGTAAAGACGCTATTAAGTATGCTGAATATGAATCTCTGGTTAAAATTAAAAAATTCGTCTTATTAGTCAAGTAATTAAAACATTAATATTATTATAATTAGTTCGTGTTAATAACACGCTTAAGATTAGGAAATTTTGTGGTTTGATTGAAAATTCGTATTAAGCATAAAATATAGCATATATACATAGATTTTCATTAAAATCTAAAGACCTTGAAAATCTAAGGAAAATGTAAGACTATAGCCTTGCATTTTTCTTGATTTTTTTGAAATCATGGATTTTCTTGAAAATTTCAGCTTAGATGCCATTAAGTATGCAGAATTAGAATCTGTGGTCAAAATTTAAATATTAAATTAATTAGTCCCATAATTAGCACATAAATATGATAATTAACTGAAGTCTTAATTACACACTTAATATTAGGAAATTTATTGTTTTGAATCAAAATTCATAATTAGCATAAGGTTTAACATATATATACAGATTTTCATGAAAATCTGAAGACATTGAAAATCTGAGCAAAATGCAATGCTATAGCCTTGCATTTTTCTTGATTTTTTTGGAATCATGGATTTTCTTGAAATTTTCAGCATAGATGCTATTATGTTACATATTAATTTTAGGTCAAAATTTAGAATATTACGCTAATTAGTCCCATAATTAGCACATACATATTATGATAATGAATTCAAGTGTTAATTACAAGGTAATATTAGAGAATTCAGTGTTTTGATTCAAAATTCGTGATGACCATAAAGAATAACATATATGCACAGATTTTCATTAAAATCTGAAGACCTTGAAAATCCGAGTAAAATGCAAGGCTATAGCCTTGCATTTCTTGATTTTTTTGAAATCATGGATTTTCATGATAATTTCAGCATAGATGCTATTAAGCATGCTGAATACGAATCTCTGGTCACAATTTAAATATTAATCTTATTAGTCCAGTAATTAGCACATTAATTTTATTTTAATTAGCTCAATTGTTAATAACACGCTTAATATGAGAAAATGTAGTGCTTTGACTGAAAATTCGTATTAAGGATAAAGAAAAGTATATATCAGGGTTCCCACACCACCGGGGAAACAGGAAAAACCCGGGAATTTTACATGAGGTACTCCTGGCCTGGAAAATGCATAAAATTGAAAATGTCCGGGAAAAACCCTTGAAATGGAAGTTAGGAAAAGGTTACTTCCCTTGGGCCTCATTCGTCCCTCGCTTTCGTACCCTGAATATACTTTATTGCTACATTGCGGCTTTTTTGTGGGGCAAGGTGTATGGAACAAATCGAACTGAAATCGCAGTCTCGATAGCGCTTGCTCACATCTGTTGTGGAGTAATGAAAGCAATGGTTAATAATGATCGTGGCAAATTTTTTTAAAAAAATGTGCTTCGCATTTGCCAAGTCAACTCTTATTGACTCAGATTGGGTTGAAGTCTTTTTTCCCAATGCAATATCATTAAATACAAATATGTTTAAAGATTGCAAAATTTTTATAAATATCGCATGTTTACTTTCAAAGCATTTAGTTAGCATTGAATTGGAACCAAGAACTTTGAATCTTTAAAAATTGAAAGTTATAAATGTGTTCAATAGAACAAACACAAACCAATGGTAAGTGTTAGCCAGATGGTTTGTCCATTGAAGTCCATTTAAGATTAAGTGGGCTGAAAACCCTGTAGAAAAATATCCTGGAAAACATTTACAAATCCTGGAAATATCCTGGAAAAAGCCTTGAATTTTATGTCAGTAACAGAGTGGGAACCCTGATATATACATAGATTTTCATTAAAATCTGAAGACCTTGAAAATCTGAGCAAAATGAAAGGCTATAGCCTTGCATTTTTCTTGATTTTTATGAAATCATGGATTTTCTTGATAATTTCAGTATAGATGCTATTAAGTATGCTGAATATGAATCTCTGGTCAAAATTTAAAAATTAATCTTATTAGTCCAGTAATTAGCACATTAATATTATTATAATTAGTTTGTGTTAATAACACACTTAATATTAGGAAATTAAGTGGTTTGATTGAAAATTCTGATTAAGCATAAAGAATAACATATATACATAGATTTTCATTAAAATCTGAAGACTTTTAAAATCTGGTCAAAATTTAAATATTAGGCTAACTAGTCCAGTAATTAGCACATAAATATTATGATAATTAATTCAAGTGTTAATAACACAGTAATATTAGAGAATTCAGTGTTTTATTTCAAAATTCGTAGTCACCATAAAGAATGACATATTTGCACAGATTTTCATTAAAATCTGAAGACCTTGGAAATCCAAGCATTTTTCTTGATTTTTATGAAATCATGGATTTTCTTGATAATTTCAGCATAGATGCTATTAAGCATGCTGAATACGAATCTCGGGTCAAAATTTAAAAACTAATCTTATTAGTCCAGTAATTAGCACAATATTATTATAATTAGTTCAAGTGTTAATAACACGCTTAATATCAGGAAATTTAGTGCTTTGAGAGAAAATTTGTATTAAGGATAAAGAATAGCATATATAAATAGATTTTCATTAAATTCTGAAGACCATGAAAATCTGAGCAAAATGCAAGGCTATAGCCCTGCATTTTTCTTGATTTTTATGAAATCATGGATTTTCTTGATAGTTTTAGTATAGATGTTAAGTATGCTGAACATGAATCTCTGGTGAAAATTTAAAAATTAGTCTTATTAGTCCAGTAATTAGCACATTAATATTATAATTAGTTCAAGTGTTAATAACACGATTAATGTCAGGAAATTTAATGGTTTGATTGAAAATTTGTAATAAGCATAAAGAAGAGCATATATACATATTTCTTCTTTTCTTTTAAACTATTCGCCATTTCCCGTGTTAGCGAGGTAGCGTTAAGAACAGAGGACTGGGCCTTTGTGGAATATCTTCATCTGGCCCCCCTCTGTTCCTTCTTTTGGAAAATTAAAAAAAAAAAAAAAAAAAAACGAGAGGGGAGGATTTCCAGCCTCCCGCTCCCTTCCCTTTTAGTCGCCTTCTACGACACGCAGGGAATACGTGGGAAGTGTTCTTAATCCCCTATCCCCAGGGATATATATACATATATTTTCATTAAAATCTGAAGACCTTGAAAATCTAAGCAAAATGCTAGGCTATAGCCCTGCATTTTTCTTGATTTTTTTGAAGTGATGGATTTTCTTGAAAATTTCAGCATAGATGCTATTAAGTGTGCAGAATAAGAATCTGTGTTCAAAATTTAAATATTAAATTAATTAGTCCTGTAATTAGCACATAAATATAATAAATTGGTCTTAATAACACACTTAATATTAGGAAATTCAGTATTATGAATCGAAATTCATAATCAGCCTAAAGATTAACATATATATACAGATTTTCATGAAAATCTGAAGACATTGAAAATCTGAGCAAAATGCATTTTTCTTGATATTTTTGAAATCATGGATTTTCTTGAAATTTTCAGCACAGATGCTATTGACTATGCTGAATATGAATTTGTGGTCAAAATCTAAATATTGGCTAATTAGTCCCGTAATTAGCACATAAATATAATTAATCCAAGTGTTAATAACACGGTAATATTAGGAAATTCAGTGTTTTGATTCAAAATTCGTAATCACCATAAAGAATAACATATATGCACAGATTTTCATTAAAATCTGAAGACCTTGAAAATCCATGGATTTTCTTGATAATTTCAGCATAGATGCTATTAAGCATGCTGAATATGAATCTCTGGTCAAAATTTAAAAATCAGTCTTATTAGTTCAGTTATCAGCACATTACTATTATTATAATTAGTTCAAGTATTAATAACACAATATTAGAAAATTTAGTGCTTTGATTGAAAATTCGTATCAAGGATAAAGAATAGCATATATACATGTATTTTCATTAAAATCTGAAGATCTTTATAATTTGAGCAAAATGCATTTTGCTCAGATTTTTATGAAATCATGGATCCCCTCGATAATTTCAGTAAAGATACTATTAAGTATGCTGGATATGAATCTCTGGTTAAACATTAAAAAGTAATGTTATTAGTCCAGTAACTAAAACATTTATATTATTATTATTTAGTTCGTGTTCATAACACACTTAAGATTACGAAATTTTGTGGTTTGATTGAAAATTCGTATTAAGTATAAAGAATAGCACATATACATAGATTTTCATTAAAATCTAAAGACCTTGAAAATCTGAGCAGAATGGAAGACAGCCTTGCATTTTTCTTGATTTTTTTTTGAAATGGATTTTCTTCAAAATTTCAGCATAGATGCTATTAAGTATGCAGAATAAGAATCTGTGGTCAAAATTTAAATATTTAAATAAATTAGTCCCATTATTAGCACATAAATATTATCATAATTAATTGAAGTCTTAATAACACACTTAATATTAGGAAATTCATTGTTTTGAATCGAAATTCACAATTAGCATAAAGTTTAACATATATATATATATATATATATATATATATATATATATATATATATATATATATATATATATATTTTTTTTTCATACGATTCGCCATTTCCCGCATTTGCGAGGTAGCGTTAAGAACAGAGGACTGGGCCTTAGAGGGAAAATCCTCACCTGGCCCCCTTCTCTGTTCCTTCTTTTGGAAAATTAAAAAAAAACGAGAGGGAAGGATTTCCAGCCACCCGCTCCCTCCCCTTTTAGTCGCCTTCTACGACACGCAGGGAATACGTGGGAAGTATTCTTTCTCCCCTATCCCCAGGGATAATATATATATATATATATATATATATATATATATATATATATATATATATATATATATATATATATATATATATATACAGATTTTCATGATAATCTGAAGACATTGAAAATCTGAGCAAAATGCAAGGCTATAGCCTTGCATTTTTCTTGATTTTTTTTGGAATCATAGATTTTCTTGAAATTTTCAGCATAGATGCTGTTATGTTGCATATGAATTTTTGGTTAAAATTTAATTATTAGGATAATTAGTTCCATAATTATCACAAATATTATGCTAATAATTTCAAGTGTTCATAACACGGTAATATTAGAGAATTCAGTGTTTTAATTCAAAATTCGTAATCACCATAAAGAATAACATATATGCACAGATTTTCATTAAAATCTGAAGACCTTGAAAATCCGAGTAAAATACAAGGCTACAGCCTTACATTTTTCTTGATTTTTTTGAAATCATGGATTTTCTTCATAATTTCAGCATAGATGCTATTAAGCATGCTGAATACGAATCTCTGGTCAAAATTTAAAAATTAATCATGTTAATCCAGTAATTAGCACATTAATATTTTAATTAATTCAATTGTTAATAACACGCTTAATATTAGAAAATGTAGTGCTTTGATTGAAAATTCGTATTAAGGATAAAGAATAGCATATATACATAGATGTTCATTAAAATCTGAAGACCTTGAAAATCTGAGCAAAATGCAAGGCTATAGCCCTGCATTTTTCTTGATTTTTTTGAAATCATGGATTTTCTTGATAGTTTTAGTATAGATGTTATTAAGTATGCTGAACATGAATCTCTGGTGAAAATTTAAAAATTAGTCTTATTAGTCCAGTAATTAGCACATTAATATTATAATTAGTTCAAGTGTTAATAACACGATTAATGTCAGGAAATTTAATGGTTTGATTGAAAATTTGTAATAAGCATAAAGAAGAGCATATATACATATTTCTTCTTTTCTTTTAAACTATTCGCCATTTCCCGTGTTAGCGAGGTAGCGTTAAGAACAGAGGACTGGGCCTTTGTGGAATATCTTCATCTGGCCCCCCTCTGTTCCTTCTTTTGGAAAATTAAAAAAAAAAAAAAAAAAAACGAGAGGGGAGGATTTCCAGCCTCCCGCTCCCTTCCCTTTTAGTCGCCTTCTACGACACGCAGGGAATACGTGGGAAGTGTTCTTAATCCCCTATCCCCAGGGATATATATACATATATTTTCATTAAAATCTGAAGACCTTGAAAATCTAAGCAAAATGCTAGGCTATAGCCCTGCATTTTTCTTGATTTTTTTGAAGTGATGGATTTTCTTGAAAATTTCAGCATAGATGCTATTAAGTGTGCAGAATAAGAATCTGTGTTCAAAATTTAAATATTAAATTAATTAGTCCTGTAATTAGCACATAAATATAATAAATTGGTCTTAATAACACACTTAATATTAGGAAATTCAGTATTATGAATCGAAATTCATAATCAGCCTAAAGATTAACATATATATACAGATTTTCATGATAATCTGAAGACATTGAAAATCTGAGCAAAATGCATTTTTCTTGATATTTTTGAAATCATGGATTTTCTTGAAATTTTCAGCACAGATGCTATTGACTATGCTGAATATGAATTTGTGGTCAAAATCTAAATATTGGCTAATTAGTCCCGTAATTAGCACATAAATATAATTAATCCAAGTGTTAATAACACGGTAATATTAGGAAATTCAGTGTTTTGATTCAAAATTCGTAATCACCATAAAGAATAACATATATGCACAGATTTTCATTAAAATCTGAAGACCTTGAAAATCCATGGATTTTCTTGATATTTTCAGCATAGATGCTATTAAGCATGCTGAATATGAATCTCTGGTCAAAATTTAAAAATTAGTCTTATTAGTCCAGTAATTAGCACATTAATATTATTATAATTAGTTCAAGTATTAATAACACAATATTAGAAAATTTAGTGCTTTGATTGAAAATTCGTATCAAGGATAAAGAATAGCATATATACATGTATTTTCATTAAAATCTGAAGATCTTTATAATTTGAGCAAAATGCATTTTGCTCAGATTTTTATGAAATCATGGATCCCCTCGATAATTTCAGTAAAGATACTATTAAGTATGCTGGATATGAATCTCTGGTTAAACATTAAAAAGTAATGTTATTAGTCCAGTAACTAAAACATTTATATTATTATTATTTAGTTCGTGTTCATAACACACTTAAGATTACGAAATTTTGTGGTTTGATTGAAAATTCGTATTAAGTATAAAGAATAGCACATATACATAGATTTTCATTAAAATCTGAAGACCTTGAAAATCTGAGCAGAATGGAAGACAGCCTTGCATTTTTCTTGATTTTTTTTGAAATGGATTTTCTTCAAAATTTCAGCATAGATGCTATTAAGTATGCAGAATAAGAATCTGTGGTCAAAATTTAAATATTTAAATAAATTAGTCCCATTATTAGCACATAAATATTATCATAATTAATTGAAGTCTTAATAACACACTTAATATTAGGAAATTCAGTATTATGAATCGAAATTCATAATCAGCCTAAAAGTTTAACATATATATATATATATATATATATATAATATATATATATATATATTATATATATATATATATATATTATAATATATATATATATATTATATATATATATATATATATTTTTTTTTTTTTTCATACGATTCGCCATTTCCCGCATTTGCGAGGTAGCGTTAAGAACAGAGGACTGGGCCTTAGAGGGAAAATCCTCACCTGGCCCCCTTCTCTGTTCCTTCTTTTGGAAAATTAAAAAAAAAAAAAAAACGAGAGGGGAGGATTTCCAGCCTCCCGCTCCCTTCCCTTTTAGTCGCCTTCTACGACACGCAGGGAATACGTGGGAAGTATTCTTTCTCCCCTATCCCCAGGGATATATATATATATATATTATATATATATATATTTTTTTTTTTTTTTCATACGATTCGCCATTTCCCGCATTTGCGAGGTAGCGTTAAGAACAGAGGACTGGGCCTTAGAGGGAAAATCCTCACCTGGCCCCCTTCTCTGTTCCTTCTTTTGGAAAATTAAAAAAAAACGAGAGGGAAGGATTTCCAGCCACCCGCTCCATCCCCTTTTAGTCGCCTTCTACGACACGCAGGGAATACGTGGGAAGTATTCTTTCTCCCCTATCCCCAGGGATAATATATATATATATTATATATATATATTATATATATTATATATATATATATATATTATATATATATATATATATATATATACAGATTTTTCATGATAATCTGAAGACATTGAAAATCTGAGCAAAATGCAAGGCTATAGCCTTGCATTTTTCTTGATTTTTTTGGAATCATAGATTTTCTTGAAATTTTCAGCATAGATGCTGTTATGTTGCATATGAATTTTTGGTTAAAATTTAATTATTAGGATAATTAGTTCCATAATTATCACAAATATTATGCTAATAATTTCAAGTGTTCATAACACGGTAATATTAGAGAATTCAGTGTTTTTATTCAAAATTCGTAATCACCATAAAGAATAACATATATGCACAGATTTTCATTAAAATCTGAAGACCTTGAAAATCCGAGTAAAATTACAAGGGGGGGGTGGGGGGGGGGGGGGTGGGGGGGGGGGGTGACTACAGCCTTACATTTTTCTTGATTTTTTTGAAATCATGGATTTTCTTCATAATTTCAGCATAGATGCTATTAAGCATGCTGAATACGAATCTCTGGTCAAAATTTAAAAATTAATCATGTTAATCCAGTAATTAGCACATTAATATTTTAATTAATTCAATTGTTAATAACACGCTTAATATTAGAAAATGTAGTGCTTTGATTGAAAATTCGTATCAAGGATAAAGAATAGCATATATAAATAGATTTTCATTAAAATCTGAAGACCTTGAAAATCTGAGCAAAATGAAAGGCTATAGACTTGCATTTTTCTTCATTTTTATGAAATCATGGATTTTCTTGATAATTTCAGTATAGATGCTATTAAGTATGCTGAATACGAATCTCTGGTCAAAATTTAAAAATTAATCATATTAGTCCAGTAATTAGCACATTAATATTATAATTAGTTTGTGTTAATAACACACTTAATATTAGGAAATTAAGTGGTTTGATTGAAAATTCGTATTAAGCATAAAGAATAACATATGCATAGATTTTCATTAAAATCTGAAGACCTTTAAAATCTGGTCAAAATTTAAATATTAGGCTAATTAGTCCAGTAATTAGCTCATGAATATAATTAATTCGTGTTAATAACACAGTAATATTAGAGAATTCAGTGTTTTTATTCAAAATTCGTAATCACCATAAAGAATAACATATATGTACAGATTTTCATTAAAATCTGAAGACCTTGGAAATCTAAGCATTTTTTTTTATTTTTTTGAAATCATGGATTTTCTTGAAAATTTTCAGCATAGATGCTATTAAGCATGCTGAATACGAATCTCTGGTCAAAATTTAAAAACTAATCTTATTAGTCCAGTAATTAGCACAATATTATTATAATTAGTTCAAGTGTTAATAACACGCTTAATATCAGGAAATTTAGTGCTTTGAGAGAAAATTTGTATTAAGGATAAAGAATAGCATATATAAATAGATTTTCATTAAATTCTGAAGACCATGAAAATCTGAGCAAAATGCAAGGCTATAGCCCTGCATTTTTCTTGATTTTTATGAAATCATGGATTTTCTTGATAGTTTTAGTATAGATGTTATTAAGTATGCTGAACATGAATCTCTGGTGAAAATTTAAAAATTAGTCTTATTAGTCCAGTAATTAGCACATTAATATTATAATTAGTTCAAGTGTTAATAACACGATTAATGTCAGGAAATTTAATGGTTTGATTGAAAATTTGTAATAAGCATAAAGAAGAGCATATATACATATTTCTTCTTTTCTTTTAAACTATTCGCCATTTCCCGTGTTAGCGAGGTAGCGTTAAGAACAGAGGACTGGGCCTTTGTGGAATATCTTCATCTGGCCCCCCTCTGTTCCTTCTTTTGGAAAATTAAAAAAAAAAAAAAAAACGAGAGGGGAGGATTTCCAGCCTCCCGCTCCCTTCCCTTTTAGTCGCCTTCTACGACACGCAGGGAATACGTGGGAAGTGTTCTTAATCCCCTATCCCCAGGGATATATATATATATATACAGATTTTCATGAAAATCTGAAGACATTGAAAATCTGAGCAAAATGCAAGGCTATAGCCCTGCATTTTTCTTGATTTTTTTGAAGTGATGGATTTTCTTGAAAATTTCAGCATAGATGCTATTAAGTGTGCAGAATAAGAATCTGTGTTCAAAATTTAAATATTAAATTAATTAGTCCTGTAATTAGCACATAAATATAATAAATTGGTCTTAATAACACACTTAATATTAGGAAATTCAGTATTATGAATCGAAATTCATAATCAGCCTAAAGATTAACATATATATACAGATTTTCATGAAAATCTGAAGACATTGAAAATCTGAGCAAAATGCATTTTTCTTGATATTTTTGAAATCATGGATTTTCTTGAAAATTTTCAGCATAGATGCTATTAAGTATGCTGAATATGAATTTGTGGTCAAAATCTAAATATTGGCTAATTAGTCCCGTAATTAGCACATAAATATAATTAATCCAAGTGTTAATAACACGGTAATATTAGGAAATTCAGTGTTTTGATTCAAAATTCGTAATCACCATAAAGAATAACATATATGCACAGATTTTCATTAAAATCTGAAGACCTTGAAAATCCATGGATTTTCTTGATAATTTCAGCATAGATGCTATTAAGCATGCTGAATATGAATCTTGGTCAAAATTTAAAAATTAGTCTTATTAGTCCAGTAATTAGCACATTAATATTATTATAATTAGTTCAAGTATTAATAACACAATATTAGAAAATTTAGTGCTTTGATTGAAAATTCGTATCAAGGATAAAGAATAGCATATATACATGTATTTTCATTAAAATCTGAAGATCTTTATAATTTGAGCAAAATGCATTTTGCTCAGATTTTTATGAAATCATGGATCCCCTCGATAATTTCAGTAAAGATACTATTAAGTATGCTGGATATGAATCTCTGGTTAAACATTAAAAAGTAATGTTATTAGTCCAGTAACTAAAACATTTATATTATTATTATTTAGTTCGTGTTCATAACACACTTAAGATTACGAAATTTTGTGGTTTGATTGAAAATTCGTATTAAGGATAAAGAATAGCATATATACATAGATTTTCATTAAAATCTAAAGACCTTGAAAATCTGAGCAGAATGGAAGACAGCCTTGCATTTTTCTTGATTTTTTTTTGAAATGGATTTTCTTCAAAATTTCAGCATAGATGCTATTAAGTATGCAGAATAAGAATCTGTGGTCAAAATTTAAATATTTAAATAAATTAGTCCCATTATTAGCACATAAATATTATCATAATTAATTGAAGTCTTAATAACACACTTAATATTAGGAAATTCAGTATTATGAATCGAAATTCATAATCAGCCTAAAGATTAACATATATATACAGATTTTTCATGATAATCTGAAGACATTGAAAATCTGAGCAAAATGCATTTTTCTTGATATTTTCAGCATAGATGCTATTAAGTATGCTGAATATGAATCTCTGGTCAAAATTTAAATATTTAAATAAATTAGTCCCATTATTAGCACATAAATATAATATATATATATATTTTTTTTTTTTTTTTCATACGATTCGCCATTTCCCGCATTTGCGAGGTAGCGTTAAGAACAGAGGACTGGGCCTTAGAGGGAAAATCCTCACCTGGCCCCCTTCTCTGTTCCTTCTTTTGGAAAATTAAAAAAAAAAAAAAAACGAGAGGGGAGGATTTCCAGCCTCCCGCTCCCTTCCCTTTTAGTCGCCTTCTACGACACGCAGGGAATACGTGGGAAGTATTCTTTCTCCCCTATCCCCAGGGATATATATATATATATATATATATATATATATTTTTTTTTTTTTTTCATACGATTCGCCATTTCCCGCATTTGCGAGGTAGCGTTAAGAACAGAGGACTGGGCCTTAGAGGGAAAATCCTCACCTGGCCCCCTTCTCTGTTCCTTCTTTTGGAAAATTAAAAAAAAACGAGAGGGAAGGATTTCCAGCCACCCGCTCCATCCCCTTTTAGTCGCCTTCTACGACACGCAGGGAATACGTGGGAAGTATTCTTTCTCCCCTATCCCCAGGGATAATATATATATATATATATATATTATATTATATATATATATTATATATATATTATATATATATATATATATATATATATATACAGATTTTTCATGATAATCTGAAGACATTGAAAATCTGAGCAAAATGCAAGGCTATAGCCTTGCATTTTTCTTGATTTTTTTGGAATCATAGATTTTCTTGAAATTTTCAGCATAGATGCTGTTATGTTGCATATGAATTTTTGGTTAAAATTTAATTATTAGGATAATTAGTTCCATAATTATCACAAATATTATGCTAATAATTTCAAGTGTTCATAACACGGTAATATTAGGAAATTCAGTGTTTTGATTCAAAATTCGTAATCACCATAAAGAATAACATATATGCACAGATTTTCATTAAAATCTGAAGACCTTGAAAATCTGAGCAAAATGCAAGGCTATAGCCTTGCATTTTTCTTGATTTTTTTGAAATCATGGATTTTCTTGAAAATTTCAGCAAAGATGCTATGAAGTATGCTGAATACGAATCTCTGGTCAAAATTTAAAAATTAATCATGTTAATCCAGTAATTAGCACATTAATATTTTAATTAATTCAATTGTTAATAACACGCTTAATATTAGAAAATGTAGTGCTTTGATTGAAAATTCGTATTAAGGATAAAGAATAGCATATATACATAGATGTTCATTAAAATCTGAAGACCTTGAAAATCTGAGCAAAATGAAAGGCTATAGACTTGCATTTTTCTTCATTTTTATGAAATCATGGATTTTCTTGATAATTTCAGTATAGATGCTATTAAGTATGCTGAATACGAATCTCTGGTCAAAATTTAAAAATTAATCATATTAGTCCAGTAATTAGCACTATATAATTATAATTAGTTCAGTTGTTAATAACATGCTTAATATTAGAAAATGTAGTGCTTTGATTGAAAATTCGTTATTAAGCATAAAGAATAACATATGCATAGATTTTCATTAAAATCTGAAGACCTTTAAAATCTGGTCAAAATTTAAATATTAGGCTAATTAGTCCAGTAATTAGCTCATGAATATAATTAATTCGTGTTAATAACACAGTAATATTAGAGAATTCAGTGTTTTTATTCAAAATTCGTAATCACCATAAAGAATAACATATATGTACAGATTTTCATTAAAATCTGAAGACCTTGGAAATCTAAGCATTTTTTTTTATTTTTTTGAAATCATGGATTTTCTTGATATTTTCAGCATAGATGCAATTAAGCATGCTGAATACAAATCTCTGGTCAAAACATAAAAATTAATTCTGTTAGTCCAGTAATTAGCACTATATAATTATAATTAGTTCAGTTGTTAATAACATGCTTAATATTAGAAAATTTAGTGCTTTGATTGAAAATTCGTATTAAGGATAAAGGATAGCATATATACATAGATTTTCATTAAAATCTAAAGACCTTGAAAATCTGAGCAGAATGGAAGACAGCCTTGCATTTTTCTTGATTTTTTTTGAAATGGATTTTCTTCAAAATTTCAGCATAGATGCTATTAAGTATGCAGAATAAGAATCTGTGGTCAAAATTTAAATATTTAAATAAATTAGTCCCATTATTAGCACATAAATATTATCATAATTAATTGAAGTCTTAATAACACACTTAATATTAGGAAATTCATTGTTTTGAATCGAAATTCACAATTAGCATAAAGTTTAACATATATATATATATATCTATATATATATATATATATATTATATATATAATATATATATATATTTTTTTTTCATACGATTCGCCATTTCCCGCATTTGCGAGGTAGCGTTAAGAACAGAGGACTGGGCCTTAGAGGGAAAAATCCTCACCTGGCCCCCTTCTCTGTTCCTTCTTTTGGAAAATTAAAAAAAAAAAAAAAAAAAAAAAAAAAAAAAAACGAGAGGGAAGGATTTCCAGCCACCCGCTCCATCCCCTTTTAGTCGCCTTCTACGACACGCAGGGAATACGTGGGAAGTATTCTTTCTCCCCTATCCCCAGGGATAATATATATATATTATATATATATTATATATATATATATCTATATATATATATATATAATATATATTATATATATATATATACAGATTTTCATGATAATCTGAAGACATTGAAAATCTGAGCAAAATGCAAGGCTTTAGCCTTGCATTTTTCTTGATTTTTTTGGAATCATAGATTTTCTTGAAATTTTCAGCATAGATGCTGTTATGTTGCATATGAATTTTTGGTTAAAATTTAATTATTAGGATAATTAGTTCCATAATTATCACAAATATTATGCTAATAATTTCAAGTGTTCATAACACGGTAATATTAGAGAATTCAGTGTTTTAATTCAAAATTCGTAATCACCATAAAGAATAACATATATGCACAGATTTTCATTAAAATCTGAAGACCTTGAAAATCTGAGCAAAATGCAAGGCTATAGCCTTGCATTTTTCTTGATTTTTTTGAAATCATGGATTTTCTTGATATTTTCAGCATAGATGCTATTAAGCATGCTGAATACGAATCTCTGGTCAAAATTTAAAAATTAATCATGTTAATCCAGTAATTAGCACATTAATATTTTAATTAATTCAATTGTTAATAACACGCTTAATATTAGAAAATGTAGTGCTTTGATTGAAAATTCGTATTAAGGATAAAGGATAGCATATATACATAGATGTTCATTAAAATCTGAAGACCTTGAAAATCTGAGCAAAATGAAAGGCTATAGACTTGCATTTTTCTTCATTTTTATGAAATCATGGATTTTCTTGATAATTTCAGTATAGATGCTATTAAGTATGCTGAATACGATTCTCTGGTCAAAATTTAAAAATTAATCATATTAGTCCAGTAATTAGCACATTGATATTATAATTAGTTCGTGTTAATTACACGCTTAATATTAGGAAATTTAGGGTCTGATTGAGAATTCGTATTAAGCATAAAGAATAACATATGCATAGATTTTCATTAAAATCTGAAGACCTTTAAAATCTGGTCAAAATTTAAATATTAGGCTAATTAGTCCAGTAATTAGCTCATGAATATAATTAATTCGTGTTAATAACACAGTAATATTAGAGAATTCAGTGTTTTTATTCAAAATTCGTAATCACCATAGAGAATAACATATATGTACAGATTTTCATTAAAATCTGAAGACCTTGGAAATCTAAGCATTTTTTTTTATTTTTTTGAAATCATGGATTTTCTTGATATTTTCAGCATAGATGCAATTAAGCATGCTGAATACAAATCTCTGGTCAAAACATAAAAATTAATTCTGTTAGTCCAGTAATTAGCACTATATAATTATAATTAGTTCAGTTGTTAATAACATGCTTAATATTAGAAAATTTAGTGCTTTGATTGAAAATTCGTATTAAGGATAAAGGATAGCATATATACATAGATTTTCATTAAATTCTGAAGACCATGAAAATCTGAGCAAAATGCATTTTTGTTTTTTATGAAATCATGGATTTTCTTGATGATTTTAGTATAGATGCCATTATGTATGCTGTATACGAATCTCTTGTCAAAATTTAAAAATTAATCATATTAGTCCAGTAATTAGCACATTAATATTTTAATTAATTCAATTGTTAATAACACGCTTAATATTAGGAAATTTAGGGTCTGATTGAGAATTCGTATTAAGCATAAAGAATAGCATATATATATATATATATATATATAATATATATATATATATATCTATATATATATATATAATATATATATATATAGATTTTCATTAAAATCTGAAGACCTTGAAAATCTGAGCAAAATGCAAGGCTATAGCCTTGCATTTTTCTTGATTTTTTTTGAAATAATGGATTTTCTTGAAAATTTCAGCATAGATGTTATTAAGTATGCAGAATAAAAATCTGTGGTCAAAGTTAAGTATTAAATTGATTAGTCCTGTAATTAGCTCATAAATATTATGATAATTGAAATCTTATTAACACACTTAATATTATGAAATTCATTGTTTTGAATCGAAATTCATAATCAACCCAAAGATTAACACACATATATATATATATATATAATATATATATATAATATATATATATATATAATATATATATATATAGATTTTCATTAAAATCTGAGCAAAATGCAAGGCTTTAGCCTTGCATTTTTCTTGATTTTTTTTGAAATCATGGATTTTCTTGAAAATTTTCAGCATAGATGCTATTATGTTGCATATGAATTTTTGGTCAAACAAAGGACATAAGGGGAGTGGGGGGAGGAATGGGATGTATTTAGGGAAGCAGTGATGGCTTGCGCAAAAGATGCTTGTGGCATGAGAAGTGTGGAGGTGGGCAGATCAGAAACGGTGGTGAGTGGTGGGATGAAGAAGTAAGATTGGTAGTGAAAGAGAAGAGAGAGGCATTTGGACGATTTTTGCTGGGAAAGACTGCAAATGACTGGGAGTTGTATAAAAGAAAGGGGCAGGAGGTCAAGAGAAAAGTGCAAGAGGTGAAAAAGA
The DNA here is from genome assembly GCF_036320965.1 of Panulirus ornatus. Taxonomy (NCBI): domain Eukaryota; kingdom Metazoa; phylum Arthropoda; class Malacostraca; order Decapoda; family Palinuridae; genus Panulirus; species Panulirus ornatus. The sequence goes on along the minus strand of NC_092267.1, from coordinate 13,137,845 downwards.
GGGCAAATGAGAGTTGGGGTGAGAGAGTATCATTAAATTTTAGGGAGAATAAAAGATGTTTTGGAAGGAGGTAAATAAAGTGCATAAGACAAGAGAATCAATGAGAACTTCAGTGAAGAGGGTGAATGGGGAGGTGATAACAAGTAGTGGTGATGTGAGAAGGTGATGGAGTGAGTATTTTGAAGGTTTGTTGAATGTGTTTGATGACAGAGTGGCAGAAATAGGGTGTTTTGGTCAGGTGGTGTGCAAATATATATATATTACCCTGGGGATAGGGGAGAAAGAATACTTCCCACGTATTCCCTGTGTGTCGTAGAAGGCGACTAAAAGGGAAGGGAGTGGGGGGCTGGAAATCCTCCCCTCTCGTTATTTTTTTCTTTAATTTTCCAAAAGAAGGAACAGAGAAGGGGGCCAGGTGAGGATATTCCCTCAAAGGCCCAGTCTTCTGTTCTTAACGCTACCTCGCTAATGCGGGAAATGGCGAATAGTATGAAAGAAAATATCTTTTCTTTTAAACTATTCGCCATTTCCCGCGTTAGCGAAGGTAGCGTTAAGAACAGAGGACTGGGCTTTTGTGGGATATCCTCACCTGGCCCCCTCTGTTCCTCCTTTTGGAAAATTAAAAAAAAAAAAGCTTTGCGGAAGATGAAAGCCGGCAAGGCAGCAGGTTTGGATGGTATTGCAGTGGAATTTATTAAAAAAGGGGGTGACTGTATTGATGACTGGTTGGTAAGGTTATTTAATGTATGTATGACTCATGGTGAGGTGCCTGAGGATTGGCGGAATGCGTGCATAGTGCCATTGTACAAAGGCAAAGGGGATAAGAGTGAGTGCTCAAATTACAGAGGTATAAGTTTGTTGAGTATTCCTGGTAAATTATATGGGAGGGTATTGATTGAGAGGGTGAAGGCATGTACAGAGCATCAGATTGGGGAAGAGCAGTGTGGTTTCAGAAGTGGTAGAGGATGTGTGGATCAGGTGTTTGCTTTGAAGAATGTATGTGAGAAATACTTAGAAAAAGCAAATGGATTTGTATGTAGCATTTATGAATCTGGAGAAGGCATATGATAGAGTTGATAGAGATGCTCTGTGGAAGGTATTAAGAATATATGGTGTGGGAGGAAGTTGTTAGAAGCAGTGAAAAGTTTTTATCGAGGCATGTGTATGTGTAGGAAGAGAGGAAAGTGATTGGTTCTCAGTGAATGTAGGTTTGCGGCAAGGGTGTGTGATGTCTCCATGGTTGTTTAATTTGTTTATGGATGGGGATGTTAGGGAGGTAAATGCAAGAGTTTTGGAAAGAGGGGCAAGTATGAAATCTGCTGGGGATGAGAGAGCTTGGGAAGTGAGTCAGTTGTTGTTTGCTGATGATACAGCGCTGGTGGCTGATTCATGTGAGAAACTGCAGAAGCTGGTGACGGAGTTTGGTAAAGTGTGTGGAAGAAGAAAGTTAAGAGTAAATGTGAATAAGAGCAAGGTTATTAGGTACAGTAGGGTTGAGGGTCAAGTCAATTGGGAGGTGAGTTTGAATGGAGAAAAACTGGAGGAAGTGAAGTGTTTTAGATATCTGGAGTGGATCTGGCAGCGGATGGAACCATGGAAGCGGAAGTGGATCATAGGGTGGGGGAGGGGCGAAAATTCTGGGGGCCTTGAAGAATGTGTGGAAGTCGAGAACATTATCTCGGAAAGCAAAAATGGGTATGTTTGAAGGAATAGTGGTTCCAACAATGTTGTATGGTTGCGAGGCGTGGCTATGGATAGAGTTGTGCGCAGGAGGATGGATGTGCTGGAAATGAGATGTTTGAGGACAATGTGTGGTGTGAGGTGGTTTGATCGAGTGAGTAACGCAAGGGTAAGAGAGATGTGTGGAAATAAAAAGAGCGTGGTTGAGAGAGCAGAAGAGGGTGTTTTGAAGTGGTTTGGGCACATGGAGAGAATGAGTGAGGAAAGATTGACCAAGAGGATATATGTGTCGGAGGTGGAGGGAACGAGGAGAAGAGGGAGACCAAATTGGAGGTGGAAAGATGGAGTGAAAAAGATTTTGTGTGATCGGGGCCTGAATATGCAGGAGGGTGAAAGGAGGGCAAGGAATAGAGTGAATTGGAGCGATGTGGTATACCGGGGTTGACGTGCTGTGAGTGGATTGAATCAAGGCATGTGAAGCGTCTGGGGTAAACCATGGAAAGCTGTGTAGGTATGTATATTTGCGTGTGTGGACGTATATACATGTGTATGGGGGGGGTGGGCCATTTCTTTCGTCTGTTTCCTTGCGCTACCTCGCAAACGCGGGAGACAGCGACAAAGCATAATAAAAAAATATAATAATTATTTTTTTTTATTTTTTTATTATACTTTGTCGCTGTCTCCCGCGTTTGCGAGGTAGCGCAAGGAAACAGACGAAAGAAATGGCCCCCCCCCCCCATACACATGTATATACATACGTCACACACGCAAATATACATACCTACACAGCTTTCCATGGTTTACCCCAGACGCTTCACATGCCTTGATTCAATCCACTGACAGCACGTCAAACCCGGTATACCACATCGCTCCAATTCACTCTATTTCTTGCCCTCCTTTCACCCTCCTGCATGTTCAGGCCCCGATCACACAAAATCTTTTTCACTCCATCTTTCCACTCCAATTTGGTCTCCCTCTTCTCCTCGTTCCCTCCACCTCCGACACATATATCCTCCTGGTCAATCTTTCCTCACTCATTCTCTCCATGTGCCCAAACCACTTCAAAACACCCTCTTCTGCTCTCTCAACCACGCTCTTTTTATTTCCACACATCTCTCTTGCCCTTACGTTACTCACTCGATCAAACACCTCACACCACACATTGTCCTCAAACATCTCATTTCCAGCACATCCATCCTCCTGCGCACAACTCTATCCATAGCCCACGCCTCGCAACCATACAACATTGTTGGAACCACTATTCCTTCAAACATACCCATTTTTGCTTTCCGAGATAATGTTCTCGACTTCCACACATTCTTCAAGGCCCAGAATTTTCGCCCCCTCCCCCACCCTATGATCCACTTCCGCTTCCATGGTTCCACCCGCTGCCAGATCCACTCCCAGATATCTAAAACACTTCACTTCCTCCAGTTTTCTCCATTCAAACTCACCTCCCAATTGACTTGACCCTCAACCCTATTGTACCTAATAACTTGCTCTTATTCACATTTACTCTTAACTTTCTTCTTCCACACACTTACCAAACTCAGTCACCAGCTTCTGTAGTTTCTCACATGAATCAGCCACCAGCGCTGTATCATCAGCGAACAACATATATATATATATAATATATATATATATATATTATATATATATATATATATATTTTTTTTTTTTTTTTCATACGATTCGCCATTTCCCGCATTTGCGAGGTAGCGTTAAGAACAGAGGACTGGGCCTTAGAGGGAAAATCCTCACCTGGCCCCCTTCTCTGTTCCTTCTTTTGGAAAATTAAAAAAAAACGAGAGGGAAGGATTTCCAGCCACCCGCTCCATCCCCTTTTAGTCGCCTTCTACGACACGCAGGGAATACGTGGGAAGTATTCTTTCTCCCCTATCCCCAGGGATAATATATATATATATATATATATATATATATATATATATATATATATATATATATATATATATATATATATATACAGATTTTCATGATAATCTGAAGACATTGAAAATCTGAGCAAAATGCAAGGCTATAGCCTTGCATTTTTCTTGATTTTTTTGGAATCATAGATTTTCTTGAAATTTTCAGCATAGATGCTGTTATGTTGCATATGAATTTTTGGTTAAAATTTAATTATTAGGATAATTAGTTCCATAATTATCACAAATATTATGCTAATAATTTCAAGTGTTCATAACACGGTAATATTAGAGAATTCAGTGTTTTAATTCAAAATTCGTAATCACCATAAAGAATAACATATATGCACAGATTTTCATTAAAATCTGAAGACCTTGAAGATCCGAGTAAAATACAAGGCTACAGCCTTACATTTTTCTTGATTTTTTTGAAATCATGGATTTTCTTCATAATTTCAGCATAGATGCTATTAAGCATGCTGAATACGAATCTCTGGTCAAAATTTAAAAATTAATCATGTTAATCCAGTAATTAGCACATTAATATTTTAATTAATTCAATTGTTAATAACACGCTTAATATTAGAAAATGTAGTGCTTTGATTGAAAATTCGTATTAAGGATAAAGAATAGCATATATACATAGATGTTCATTAAAATCTGAAGACCTTGAAAATCTGAGCAAAATGAAAGGCTATAGACTTGCATTTTTCTTCATTTTTATGAAATCATGGATTTTCTTGATAATTTCAGTATAGATGCTATTAAGTATGCTGAATACGAATCTCTGGTCAAAATTTAAAAATTAATCATATTAGTCCAGTAATTAGCACATTGATATATAATTAGTTCGTGTTAATAACACACTTAATATTGGGAAATTTAGTGGTTTGATTGAAAATTCGTATTAAGCATAAAGAATAACATATGCATAGATTTTCATTAAAATCTGAAGACCTTTAAAATCTGGTCAAAATTTAAATATTAGGCTAATTAGTCCAGTAATTAGCTCATGAATATAATTAATTCGTGTTAATAACACAGTAATATTAGAGAATTCAGTGTTTTTATTCAAAATTCGTAATCACCATAGAGAATAACATATATGTACAGATTTTCATTAAAATCTGAAGACCTTGGAAATCTAAGCATTTTTTTTTATTTTTTTGAAATCATGGATTTTCTTGATATTTTCAGCATAGATGCAATTAAGCATGCTGAATACAAATCTCTGGTCAAAACATAAAAATTAATTCTGTTAGTCCAGTAATTAGCACTATATAATTATAATTAGTTCAGTTGTTAATAACATGCTTAATATTAGAAAATTTAGTGCTTTGATTGAAAATTCGTATTAAGGATAAAGGATAGCATATATACATAGATTTTCATTAAATTCTGAAGACCATGAAAATCTGAGCAAAATGCATTTTTGTTTTTTATGAAATCATGGATTTTCTTGATGATTTTAGTATAGATGCCATTATGTATGCTGTATACGAATCTCTTGTCAAAATTTAAAAATCAATCTTATTAGTCCAGTAATTAGCATATTAATATTTATTATAATTAGTTCGTGTTAATTACACGCTTAATATTAGGAAATTTAGGGTCTGATTGAGAATTCGTATTAAGCATAAAGAATAGCATATATATATATATATATATATATATATATATATATATATATATATATATATATATATATATAGATTTTCATTAAAATCTGAAGACCTTGAAAATCTGAGCAAAATGCAAGGCTTTAGCCTTGCATTTTTCTTGATTTTTTTTGAAATAATGGATTTTCTTGAAAATTTCAGCATAGATGTTATTAAGTATGCAGAATAAAAATCTGTGGTCAAAGTTAAGTATTAAATTGATTAGTCCTGTAATTAGCTCATAAATATTATGATAATTGAAATCTTATTAACACACTTAATATTATGAAATTCATTGTTTTGAATCGAAATTCATAATCAACCCAAAGATTAACACACATATATATATATATATATATATATATATATATATATATATATATACAGATTTTCATGAAAATCTGAGCAAAATGCAAGGCTATAGCCTTGCATTTTTCTTGATTTTTTTGGAATCGTGGATTTTCTTGAAATTCTCAGCATAGATGCTATTATGTTGCATATGAATTTTTGGTCAAACAAAGGACATAAGGGGAGTGGGGGGAGGAATGGGATGTATTTAGGGAAGCAGTGATGGCTTGCGCAAAAGATGCTTGTGGCATGAGAAGTGTGGGAGGTGGGCAGATCAGAAACGGTGGTGAGTGGTGGGATGAAGAAGTAAGATTGGTAGTGAAAGAGAAGAGAGAGGCATTTGGACGATTTTTGCTGGGAAAGACTGCAAATGACTGGGAGTTGTATAAAAGAAAGGGGCAGGAGGTCAAGAGAAAAGTGCAAGAGGTGAAAAAGAGGGCAAATGAGAGTTGGGGTGAGAGAGTATCATTAAATTTTAGGGAGAATAAAAAGATGTTTTGGAAGGAGGTAAATAAAGTGCATAAGACAAGAGAATCAATGAGAACTTCAGTGAAGAGGGTGAATGGGGAGGTGATAACAAGTAGTGGTGATGTGAGAAGGTGATGGAGTGAGTATTTTGAAGGTTTGTTGAATGTGTTTGATGACAGAGTGGCAGAAATAGGGTGTTTTGGTCAAGGTGGTGTGCAAATATATATATATTACCCTGGGGATAGGGGAGAAAGAATACTTCCCACGTATTCCCTGTGTGTCGTAGAAGGCGACTAAAAGGGAAGGGAGTGGGGGGCTGGAAATCCTCCCCTCTCGTTATTTTTTTCTTTAATTTTCCAAAAGAAGGAACAGAGAAGGGGGCCAGGTGAGGATATTCCCTCAAAGGCCCAGTCTTCTGTTCTTAACGCTACCTCGCTAATGCGGGAAATGGCGAATAGTATGAAAGAAAATATCTTTTCTTTTAAACTATTCGCCATTTCCCGCGTTAGCGAGGTAGCGTTAAGAACAGAGGACTGGGCTTTTGTGGGATATCCTCACCTGGCCCCCTCTGTTCCTCCTTTTGGAAAATTAAAAAAAAAAAAAGCTTTGCGGAAGATGAAAGCCGGCAAGGCAGCAGGTTTGAATGGTATTGCAGTGGAATTTATTAAAAAAGGGGGTGACTGTATTGATGACTGGTTGGTAAGGTTATTTAATGTATGTATGACTCATGGTGAGGTGCCTGAGGATTGGCGGAATGCGTGCATAGTGCCATTGTACAAAGGCAAAGGGGATAAGAGTGAGTGCTCAAATTACAGAGGTATAAGTTTGTTGAGTATTCCTGGTAAATTATATGGGAGGGTATTGATTGAGAGGGTGAAGGCATGTACAGAGCATCAGATTGGGGAAGAGCAGTGTGGTTTCAGAAGTGGTAGAGGATGTGTGGATCAGGTGTTTGCTTTGAAGAATGTATGTGAGAAATACTTAGAAAAGCAAATGGATTTGTATGTAGCATTTATGAATCTGGAGAAGGCATATGATAGAGTTGATAGAGATGCTCTGTGGAAGGTATTAAGAATATATGGTGTGGGAGGAAAGTTGTTAGAAGCAGTGAAAAGTTTTTATCGAGGATGTAAGGCATGTGTATGTGTAGGAAGAGAGGAAAGTGATTGGTTCTCAGTGAATGTAGGTTTGCGGCAGGGGTGTGTGATGTCTCCATGGTTGTTTAATTTGTTTATGGATGGGGTTGTTAGGGAGGTAAATGCAAGAGTTTTGGAAAGAGGGGCAAGTATGAAATCTGCTGGGGATGAGAGAGCTTGGGAAGTGAGTCAGTTGTTGTTTGCTGATGATACAGCGCTGGTGGCTGATTCATGTGAGAAACTGCAGAAGCTGGTGACGGAGTTTGGTAAAGTGTGTGGAAGAAGAAAGTTAAGAGTAAATGTGAATAAGAGCAAGGTTATTAGGTACAGTAGGGTTGAGGGTCAAGTCAATTGGGAGGTGAGTTTGAATGGAGAAAAACTGGAGGAAGTGAAGTGTTTTAGATATCTGGGAGTGGATCTGGCAGCGGATGGAACCATGGAAGCGGAAGTGGATCATAGGGTGGGGGAGGGGGCGAAAATTCTGGGGGCCTTGAAGAATGTGTGGAAGTCGAGAACATTATCTCGGAAAGCAAAAATGGGTATGTTTGAAGGAATAGTGGTTCCAACAATGTTGTATGGTTGCGAGGCGTGGGCTATGGATAGAGTTGTGCGCAGGAGGATGGATGTGCTGGAAATGAGATGTTTGAGGACAATGTGTGGTGTGAGGTGGTTTGATCGAGTGAGTAACGCAAGGGTAAGAGAGATGTGTGGAAATAAAAAGAGCGTGGTTGAGAGAGCAGAAGAGGGTGTTTTGAAGTGGTTTGGGCACATGGAGAGAATGAGTGAGGAAAGATTGACCAAGAGGATATATGTGTCGGAGGTGGAGGGAACGAGGAGAAGAGGGAGACCAAATTGGAGGTGGAAAGATGGAGTGAAAAAGATTTTGTGTGATCGGGGCCTGAATATGCAGGAGGGTGAAAGGAGGGCAAGGAATAGAGTGAATTGGAGCGATGTGGTATACCGGGGTTGACGTGCTGTCAGTGGATTGAATCAAGGCATGTGAAGCGTCTGGGGTAAACCATGGAAAGCTGTGTAGGTATGTATATTTGCGTGTGTGGACGTATTATACATGTGTATGGGGGGGGTGGGCCATTTCTTTCGTCTGTTTCCTTGCGCTACCTCGCAAACGCGGGAGACAGCGACAAAGTATAATAAAAAAATATAATAATTATTTTTTTTATTTTTTTATTATACTTTGTCGCTGTCTCCCGCGTTTGCGAGGTAGCGCAAGGAAACAGACGAAAGAAATGGCCCCACCCCCCCCCCCCCATACACATGTATATACATACGTCCACACACGCAAATATACATACCTACACAGCTTTCCATGGTTTACCCCAGACGCTTCACATGCCTTGATTCAATCCACTGACAGCACGTCAAACCCGGTATACCACATCGCTCCAATTCACTCTATTCCTTGCCCTCCTTTCACCCTCCTGCATGTTCAGGCCCCGATCACACAAAATCTTTTTCACTCCATCTTTCCACCTCCAATTTGGTCTCCCTCTTCTCCTCGTTCCCTCCACCTCCGACACATATATCCTCCTGGTCAATCTTTCCTCACTCATTCTCTCCATGTGCCCAAACCACTTCAAAACACCCTCTTCTGCTCTCTCAACCACGCTCTTTTTATTTCCACACATCTCTCTTGCCCTTACGTTACTCACTCGATCAAACCACCTCACACCACACATTGTCCTCAAACATCTCATTTCCAGCACATCCATCCTCCTGCGCACAACTCTATCCATAGCCCACGCCTCGCAACCATACAACATTGTTGGAACCACTATTCCTTCAAACATACCCATTTTTGCTTTCCGAGATAATGTTCTCGACTTCCACACATTCTTCAAGGCCCCAGAATTTTCGCCCCCTCCCCCACCCTATGATCCACTTCCGCTTCCATGGTTCCACCCGCTGCCAGATCCACTCCCAGATATCTAAAACACTTCACTTCCTCCAGTTTTTCTCCATTCAAACTCACCTCCCAATTGACTTGACCCTCAACCCTATTGTACCTAATAACCTTGCTCTTATTCACATTTACTCTTAACTTTCTTCTTCCACACACTTTACCAAACTCAGTCACCAGCTTCTGTAGTTTCTCACATGAATCAGCCACCAGCGCTGTATCATCAGCGAACAACATATATATATATATATATATATATATAAACATTAAGAGCACCAGGTGCTGTTGAACACTTCATGATATGCCACCAAGGTATGAAGCGTCCAGTGTTCTCAGTAGTATGCTTGCACCTTTATTGTTTTATTTTGTTTATGGAAAAGTTCAGACATCTTTCAGTTGTTTTTATAGACATTAGAAAGGAATCTTGTTTTTTGAGAAAGTTTTCCCCAGTAGTTTTTCTTTTATATGCTGGGAATTTCAAATACCTGGTGAAAGGGGAATGACACTAAATTGTGTAAAAAAAATAACCAATATTCTTCTCTTGAAATTTAGGTCAGAAATAATGGTGAAATATTAAGAAAATGTATTTGACAAAAGTTCAGGCATCTTTCAATTGTTTCTCTTTATAGAAATTAAAAGCAATAATCGTATTTTTTGAGAAAAAGTTTTCCCCAATAGTTTCTTTATAGTCTAGGAATTTCAAATACCTGGTGAAAGGGTTAAATGACAAGCTTGTAGAGAAAATTGATCAATATTTTGCTATTGAAATTTAGGTCAGAAATAATGGTGAAATGTTAACAAAATGTATTTGACCAAAGTTCAGACATCTTTCAATTGTTTCTCTATATAAAAATTAGAAAGCAATAATCTTATTTTTTGAGAAAGAATTTTTCCCAATAATTTTTCTTTTACAGTCAGGGAATTTCAAATACCTGGTGAAAAGGTTAAATGACACTAGATTGTATTAAAAAAATAACCAATATTCGTCAATTGAAACTTATTTCAGAAATAATGGTGAAGTGTTAACAAAAGTGTATTTGACCAAATTCTTTAATACATTAGAAATTAATATATTTCAAGAGGAAAGAGGAAAGCACCTTTTATAATTCTGTTGTTAAAAACAAGAAAGTTGATTTGATTTCCATATAAAAACAAATGAATGGTGAATTAGAAGGAAACAAATTTTTAAAGTTCAAGGGAGAAAGAAATGTGGACAAAAGCTATCACAATCATACATACACAGTTAATCCATGTAGCTTCACTAAGCTGTTCCCATTAAGGTGCAGTAGGTTCTTTTTCCCTGAATCTGTGAAGATTGTAGGTGTAGAACTTAAGTAAAAATCTTTTGTACGACACTAGTGAATACCTGAACAGACATGATGCCATCACCACAGGGATTCTCCAAGACCACACACCCCTTCTTGCCACTTCCTTCTATACTGACAAACATGAATGTAAATTAATATTACCTATTTGTGTATCAAAAATTAACTCATTCCATTTCACATATAAATCAAGTACATGAATATTTTGCAAAACTATTGTTCCCAGCCCCAAATATCCCCAGGATCCCTTCTTCAGGGGCTCCTGCAAGATTATGGCTGCATTAGAAATGGTTGTACGAAAACAATGGAATTCAATGGAGCGAGAAGCTCCTAGATAAAGTGGTACCAATAAAAACTTTGATCACTTCGCGGTGGAGGTGAATATGAAACATCCCACCTACCTCCCTTCAACACATTTACATCCAACATCTTGCATCTACATGCTTGTCAATTAGCATCTTGCCTAATAATGTCCATTAAGCCCCCAAACACCAATATACACTTATGTAAGCATTTTTTTTTTTTAAACCAATTTCTAATCACAAATACTTTTTCAGCACAAGCTGTTCCCAAATTTCATTTGCACCAATAACCGAATGCCTCCTGATTACACCCTTAACTGCCACATCACTCTTTATTACATTTAGATCCATTACATCAGGCATGACGAAGGACTTACTCAGCTCCTCCCACAAAATGCCCTCTTTATGTTCACTTTTTTTGCAACCAAGTGCTTATGCAATGACAGATGCATTCTCTGCCACATCAGTCTCAAACTCACTGTCTTACACTTTTCAATAAGGTAAAGATAGTGCAAGGAACAGACAAGGATAGGCCTCATTCACCTGCATTCATTCTCTAGCTGTCATGTGGAATGAACCAAAGACCCCTATCAACAACTAGGACTCATAATCATTTAGTGGTTTTCCTTGGATACTTCACATGCCCTTGCTCAGCCCATTGAAAGCATGTCGCATCCCTCACCCCCTTGCATGCATAATAAAAAAAATCAGCAGCATTTTTGTTACAGGATCACCGACACTATTCAGCAACTGTGCTGCAGGCTGTATGGAGAGCTAGAGTTGTGCGCAAAAACCTTCAAAATAAAGAGCTTGAGGCTGTACGACAAAGACTTAAAGAAGCCACCCGAGAAGCTACAGATTGTAAGCGTATTGGGAATAGAACCAAATGTGCTATTACATATCTGATCAAGTACAAGGATTTGAAGAGGATATTGATAGCAGTGATGTATCTTGGTGAGCTGGTTGAAATCACTGCATGTCTAAGTATTTATGCTGTTAAATTCTGTTTTCCAACATATGAATGATTCTTAAAAGAACTGAGAATGAATCCTTGTAAAAGTTTTTCTAAAAACTGATACAATATGTTAGGCAGTAAATCTTCACTTATTCTCAGTTTTAAGAAGAGTAATTTTTGCCTCTATTCTCTTATAGGGCATGCAAGTATAAACAAGTCTGGGTTCCCTGGTTGATAGAGAGCTGGATCTTGCTAGACCACTTTCAGTAAAACTGCCACATTTTCATTTAAAGTTGGATACAGTAAAGAATATTTCATGTTAAAAGTTATAAATGGAGAAGTTCTTTCACTCATACAGATACTAGCACTCGGTGGTCACCCCCATGCTCTGAGAAGTTGATGGAAGGGGCTGCCCTTGACGCCATCATGTTCTTGTTGAAGTCCTGCAACCGTTCATTACCACACATGCAAATTCTCAGCTATATCCTTAACATACTCATTAATTTGGCTAAGTACCCTTACACAGCACCTTTCATCCACAAGGTAAGTATCCTGAATTGAAGCTAACATGTGAAATTTTGAGATTTTATACAGATTTCAATCATTTATTTCCATTCATTTATGGCCAGTTTTATAGTTATCTTGAAATTTTGTAAATATGAAAATGCATTTTTCAGTTTCTTAATGAAGATGCACTCGAGAAAATACTATCTTACCTGATCTTCGGCTTTACCTCAACAGTTGGAGGGGTTAGTGACGACTATAATCCAGCTACTAACTATATACTATGAAAAGGGCCCTGGCATCTTCTGCAAAAGCTGTACTCTTCTCTATATCCTTACCGCATCTAACCCTTCCCAAAAGGTATGTCATATCATATAATTGGTTTACTATATTTGGGTTGTTTTATTCTTTAAGTATAGCTCTAGATCCAAGTTTTGATCAGATTTAAACAGGCAGAATTGTGACTGCTTTAAAGTAAAAGGTTGTTTAGTGAAAATGAAAGAGTAGTTTGCACTGATTTTAACTGTATTCTGAAGAGGGTATCATGAATAAATGTGGCACATAAGACATTTGACTTTTGGTAGGCTAGTAATTTGGGCAGTACGAGAACAACACACAGGATCTGAAGTTGAGGGTTTTATTGAACAAAATTACACAGAGTTTTCACTGAAATTAGTGCTACTGAATTACAAAAAGCATTTGAATGCCTTTATTTTCTCACCAAAAATAGTATTTTAAGTTTAGAGTCAATATGGAAAGGAATGTGAAATTTTTTAAAGAAATCTGCCAGAAACATAATAAGCAGTTTGGACATATGGAATGAATGAGTGAGAAAAAGGTTGACAAAGAGAATATATGTCAGAGGTGGAGGGAACAAGGAGAAGCGGGAAACTAAACTGGAGCAATCACAGCCTGAACACGCAGGAGGATGAGAGGCGTGCAAGGAATAGAGTGAATTGGAATGATGTGGTGCTGTCAGTGGACTGAACCAGGACATGTGAAAGGTCTGGGGTAAACTATTGAAAGGTCTGTGGGGCTTGGATGCGGATAGGTTGCTGCAGTTTTCGTGCATTACACATGACAACTAAAGACAGTGTGAACAAATGTGACCTTTTTTGTCTTTTCCTAGCACTAACTTACTGATGCAGGGGGTGGCGATGCTGTTTCCTGTGGGGCAGGGTGGTGCCAGGAATGGATTAAGGCAGTTAAATATGAATATGTACATGTTTAAATATGAGTATGTCTGTGTATTTGCATGTATGTATACATGAGTGGATGGGTCTTTCTTTGTCTGTTTCCTGGCACTACCTCGCAAATGCTGGAAACTGCAATCAAATATAATAGATAAATAAAATATTATACTTGATCGAGCTGTCATGTGTAATGCACAGAAACCACAACTCGCTATCCAAAACCAGGCCCCACAGACACCTTTCCAGGGTTTACCTCAGAAGCTTCATATACCTTGGTTCAGTCACCTGACAGCATGTCAATTCCAGTATACTACATTGTTATAGTTCACTGTCTCATGCATGCCTTTCATTCTCCAGCATGTTCAGAACTCTATTATTTTTCAAAGATAATATGTATCTGAAGTGGAAGGAACAAGAACATTTATTTCAAAGTAGACTTATAGATATGATCATTGGTTCTACCCTTATGAGAGGTATTTAGATCTGAAATTTTTGGTATTTGGTCCTTTATTTAGTACCATGCATAGATTATCATATACATTTCTTGATTCTTTTAAGGCTGCACAATTGTAGCTCTTTAAAGTCTCTCATTGTGTTCCATTTCCTCTGTTGTAAGTGTAAAGTGTTTCTGAATTTCTGAATTCTTTGGTCCATTCCACCTTGTTTGGTTAGTGAACATACAATGCAGCAGCAGTGTTTCATCCTATATTCACAATATGCATTTCCATCAATTTTTTTTATTTCCTATAATGAATGTATTCATTATTTTACTCGGTTGTAAAATCTTTTCAGTGTGGTCATTAAGTTTACATCAATCCTACCTTTGTCTTCATTCACCATCCCCTCTACACATCTGCTTCAGACGTACTTTACCTTACTATAATTACGTTCCTCCTTATCCTTATTTCTATTGTTATATCATCTTCCATTCTCCATCAGCAAGTGTTGAAAAGGTGTAGTTTAGCTTTGGCTTGTGCCAAATGTTATCATTTTGAAAATGCTTTTATTTCATATTGTCTCTTTTGAATAGGATATGCAGAGTCCCAAAGTGAAAGCAGATCTCAGAAGTTTAAAGTCTCTGATGATGCGACGTGAAAATGCCAGCTTACGTGGAAAGCGACCAGTCAGATATACCCCTCTTCTTGCATCACAGCTCCCATCAATAACACCTGACTGGGCTTTGAAACCAGGCCAGCCTAGAGAGTTTGAGGAACCAATGTGTGCCATAGTTACACTCTTGGCCCGACTAGAAATGCAAGCACAGTAATAGTCTTAAGGTTGCTTGGTACCTGAATTCCTATATTTAAGTTTGAGTGCAAATATGTGAACCCAGAAATGAATAAGGTATTGTGTATTTTATAATGGTTTCTCATAATAGTCTGAGAAAAGGATCCCCTTTCTGTAACCAGAGAAGCAACAGTAAAACCTGTAGCTATTGCTCTATGAAATGAGAAATTTTATGTAGGTTGTAAATAGTACGGAATGGCTGATGCAACTAACAGTTATTCAATGACATGGCTGTGTGTCAAGGTCCCAGAACTGAGTCCTGACCAAGGTTTTGTCCTTATGGGCAAGGGATGATTCACACACTTCACTTACCCCAGGTGTGAATGGGCAGTAATTTTCTGGAAGGCAAGCTGTTAGCTAGGACATGATATACCAAGGAGCACACCTTTGTATTACAACTTTCTTATAATTTTACCTTACCAAGGGCTTAGGATCTATCTTCTGATTCAGTTTTCATTAGAATACTGGCACAAAGTAGCAGTAGGGAAATTTTGTGTATGGCTCAGTACTACTGGGTTACAATATTCTAAAAGTATTTTTTGACAACCGAGATGGTTTTTTTTTATTTAGGTTGTAAGCTTCAAGTATGGTGTTCACACACACAAAAAACGTCCATTTCCCCAAAGGCAATGTCACATTCTAATCCTGTCTCTCCTTTGCCATTGATTGCCATCTGCAGAAGTCTGGAATTGGCAAGGCCCCTGAAATCCTTTAGGTCCATGTTTTGAGTTCATAGAGGTCTTGGTCTGAAAGAGGAGAGGCACTAAGGAGATATTGAACACCCAGAGAGCCTAAAAATCTTGCATGTACCTACAAGAATTTTGGGATTTTTCCTCCTTAGAAAGGTAGGAGCCAACCATCTTGAAGTACAGGTGGAAGATATGAAGTCCACAGAATGAAGTGGCAGCCAGAAGGGTAATAAAAGAATGCTCTTCCTTCAAGATAACCTGAGGTGGATTACTGGTTCTCACAATGATAGAACCACAAATGTCAGTGATCAACTTTCACCCTGAGAGTGTCATAAGCTTGTATCTATAGTAAACCTTAACCATGGATAGCCTCTGAAAATATATAGAGATGTGGACAATTTTGTCATTGAATTGTTGTAGACCAAACCTTTTTTTGTATTGTGTGTAAAGGTTTATAATTTAAGCTTTTCTACTGTACCTACACATTAACAAGATTTCTTAAATGAAACTGGAATGCCACAGCATTATCCATGGTTGGAGATGACTGTGTTTATTTTTCATATAGTATAAAATTTTTTTTAGAAAGGTTACAATTTTATATCTTCAACGGCTATCATTTTGTATATATGTTTCAGTAATATACATATATATATATATATAATGAATTGTCAAGTTTTTATCCTACTAATTAGTTGACAAAACAAAGGATTCAGGCAGGGATTTTTCTCCAATGCTTAGTCATCTGTTCCTTGTAATATCTCAGAAAAGACATTAAATATATCTTCAAAAGCTTAAATTGCAACTGGTACAAAGTCTTTAACGTGATACTTAGTGTAATGGAACTTTTAAAATATATTATTTATTTCACTTTGTTGCTGTCTCCCGCGTTAGCGAAGTAGCGCAAGGAAACACGAAAGAATGGCCCAACCTACCCACATACACATGTATATACATACCTATACATCTCAATGAATACATATACACACACAGACATATATACACATTCCTATGAGTCCACGAGAAAAATGAAACACGAAAAGTTCCCAAGCGCACTTTCATGTAATATTCACATCATCAGGGGAGACACAAGAGAGAAATATAACAGTCAGTTGATATACATCGAAGAGACGAAGCTTCGTCTCTTCGATGTATATCAAGTGACTTATATTTCTCTCGTGTCTCCCCTGATGATGTGATTATTACACGAAAAGTGCACTTGGGAACTTTTCGTGTTTCATTTTCCTCGTGGACTCATAGGAATATCTTGATCACGCGCAAAATTGTGATCCTTTCCAACATGTATATATATATATATACACATGTACATAATTCATAATGCCTGCTTTTATTCATTTCCATCACCACCCCACCACACATGAAATAACAATCCCCTCATGTGTGCGAGGTAGTGCTAGGAAAAAAACAAAGGCAACATTCGTTCACACTCAGTCTCTAGCTGTCATGTAATAATGCACTTTCCACATCCAGGCCCCACAGAACTTTCCATGGTTTACTCCAGATGCTTCACATGCCCTGGTTCAATCCATTGACAGCATGTCGACCCCGGTATACCACATCGCTCCAATTCACTCTATTCCTTGCACACCTTTCACCCTCCTGCATGTTCAGGCCCCGATCACTCAAAATCTTTCTCACTCCATCTTTTCACCTTCAATTTGGTCTCCCACTTCTGACACATATATCCTCTTTGTCAATCTTTCCTCACTCATTCTCTCCATGTGACCAAACCATTTCAAAAACACCCTCTTCTGCTCTCTCAACCACACTCTTCTTATTACCAAACATCCCTCTTACCCTATTATTACTTACTCAATCAAACCACCTCACACCACATATTGTCCTCAAACATCTCATTTCCAGCACATCTACCCTCCTCTGCACAACTCTATCTATAGCCCACACCTTGCAACGATATAACATTGTTGGAACCACAATTCCTTCAAACATACCCATTTTTGCTTTTTAACATAACGTTCTCGACTTCTACACATTCTTCAACGCTCCCAGAACCTTCGCCCCCTCCCCCACCCTATGATTCACTTCCGCTTCCATGGTTCCATCCGCTGCCAAATCTACTCCCAGATATCTAAAACACTTCACTTCCTCCAGTTTTTCTCCATTCAAACTTACCTCCCAATTGACTTGTCCCTCAACCCTACTGTACCTAATAACCTTGCTCTTATTCACATTTACTCAGCTTTCTTCTTTCACACTTTACCAAACTCAGTCACCAGCTTCTGCAGTTTGTCACACGAATCAGCCATGTTGGATCAGGGAGGGTTTTGTGTACGTTATTTCATGTTTTCTAATGTGGTTGGCTTGTGCCAGATATTTGAGTAGTAATTCTGGAGTGTTTGTATTCTTTGGGTGAAGGGATGTTGGTCTGGGGCACTGCATTCTGTGGATTTCTTTAATATCCATCACAGTTGTGGGTTCATTATGTAAGGAGGGCCAGTGTGCTTTAAGTGTAAAATTAGAGCTGTTTAGAACTAGTTTTGTAATATCTACTGGTGGTGAGTAGTTTGGCCTGATGGTGTTTCTTTGCTATGTGAGGTCCACTACCTGTTGGAGTTTGGGTTATATTCATTTACTAGTATTTGTGGTAGGTCCTTCTTGCTAGCTTGATTGATAATGATGCTGAAATGAGAAATGTTATGGGGTATTATTGAGGATGAAGGTAAGGAGCTTGGGTTCTATGTAGAGAGTGATTGCTTACCAATTTTCTTTCATGTTTGTGTGTGAAATTTGGTAGCTGTGTAGGTCTTATAACACTACCTACCCCCCAGGGCCCTCATCAGATGTGGGTGTAACTCCCTGTGATTCAAGCAAAGAAACCAAAGGCTACTGTGTTACCAGTGACACAAAAGTTGGAAATTATTGTGTCGTGAGAAGGGTACCACTGCCAAATTGTTATAATCTGATTACAGTACAGTACTTCCCTATCCCCATGCAGAGATCATGAATTACGCAATCAAGATTTGTGATTACGAGAATAATTATAAGAACAAGTGCTCAGGAAACATGGATGACCTGGATTATTTAATGACCAAGTGGTATAAGGAAAAACTGAGACAAAACTTTACGTTACCCTACTGAAGAATTCTAGTTGTGACAGTGTTTATCCTGACAAATTCTTAAAGTACTCTACAATACACTAACATATGAAATTACACCCAAATCATTCTCCCTACCCTCTCACTTCACACACCACCTTGACCAATACACCCTATATCTGCCACTCTATCATCAAACTTATTCAACAAACCTTCAAAATACTCACTACATCTCCTTCTCACATCACCACTACTTGTTATTACCTCCCTATTAGCCCCCCTTCACAGAGAGGAGGTAGCAAAAGCTTTGTGGAAGATGAAATCCAGCAAGGTGGCGGGTTTGGGTGAGGTGCCTGAGGATTGGCGGAATGCATGCATAGTGCCATTGTACAAAGGCAAATAGGATAAAGGTGAGTGTTCAAATTACAGAGGTATAAGTTTGTTGAGTATTCCTGGTAAATTATATGGGAGGGTATTGATTGAGAGGGTGAAGGCATGTACAGAGCATCAGATTGGGGAAGAGCAGTGTGGTTTTAGAAGTGGTAGAGGATGTGTGGATCAGGTGTTTGCTTTGAAGAATGTTTTTTTTTTTTTTTTTATACTTTGTCGCTGTCTCCCGCGTATGCGAGGTAGCGCAAGGAAACAGACGAAAGAAATGGCCCAACCCCCCCCCCATACACATGTATATACATACGTCCACACACGCAAATATACATACCTACACAGCTTTCCATGGTTTACCCCAGACGCTTCACATGCCTTGATTCAATCCACTGACAGCACGTCAACCCCGGTATACCACATCGCTCCAATTCACTCTATTCCTTGCCCTCCTTTCACCCTCCTGCATGTTCAGGCCCCGATCACACAAAATCTTTTTCACTCCATCTTTCCACCTCCAATTTGGTCTCCCTCTTCTCCTTGCTCCCTCCACCTCCGACACATATATCCTCTTGGTCAATCTTTCCTCACTCATCCTCTCCATGTGCCCAAACCACTTCAAAACACCCTCTTCTGCTCTCTCAACCACGCTCTTTTTATTTCCACACATCTCTCTTACCCTTACGTTACTCACTCGATCAAACCACCTCACACCACACATTGTCCTCAAACATCTCATTTCCAGCACATCCATCCTCCTGCGCACAACTCTATCCATAGCCCACGCCTCGCAACCATACAACATTGTTGGAACCACTATTCCTTCAAACATACCCATTTTTGCTTTCCGAGATAATGTTCTCGACTTCCACACATTCTTCAAGGCCCCCAGAATTTTCGCCCCCTCCCCCACCCTATGATCCACTTCCGCTTCCATGGTTCCATCCGCTGCCAGATCCACTCCCAGATATCTAAAACACTTCACTTCCTCCAGTTTTTCTCCATTCAAACTCACCTCCCAATTGACTTGACCCTCAACCCTACTGTACCTAATAACCTTGCTCTTATTCACATTTACTCTTAACTTTCTTCTTCCACACACTTTACCAAACTCCGTCACCAGCTTCTGCAGTTTCTCACATGAATCAGCCACCAGTGCTGTATCATCAGCGAACAACAACTGACTCACTTCCCAAGCTCTCTCATCCCCAACAGACTTCATACTTGCCCCTCTTTCCAAAACTCTTGCATTTACCTCCCTAACAACCCCATCCATAAACAAATTAAACAACCATGGAGACATCACACACCCCTGCCGCAAACCTACATTCACTGAGAACCAATCACTTTCCTCTCTTCCTACACGTACACATGCCTTACATCCTCGATAAAAACTTTTCACTGCTTCTAACAACTTTCCTCCCACACCATATATTCTTAATACCTTCCACAGAGCATCTCTATCAACTCTATCATATGCCTTCTCCAGATCCATAAATGCTACATACAAATCCATTTGCTTTTCTAAGTATTTCTCACATACATTCTTCATAGCAAACACCTGATCCACACATCCTCTACCACTTCTGAAACCACACTGCTCTTCCCCAATCTGATGCTCTGTACATGCCTTCACCCTCTCAATCAATACCCTCCCATATAATTTACCAGGAATACTCAACAAACTTATACCTCTGTAATTTGAGCACTCACTCTTATCCCCTTTGCCTTTGTACAATGGCACTATGCACGCATTCCGCCAATCCTCAGGCACCTCACCATGAGTCATACATACATTAAATAACCTTACCAACCAGTCAACAATACAGTCACACCCTTTTTTAATAAATTCCACTGCTATACCATCCAAACCTGCTGCCTTGCCGGCTTTCATCTTCCGCAAAGCTTTCACTACCTCTTCTCAGTTTACCAAATCATTTTCCCTAACCCTCTCACTTTGCTTTGAAGAATGTATGTGAGAAATACTTAGAAAAAAATTTCCCTAACCCTCTCACTTTGCTTTGAAGAATGTATGTGAGAAATACTTAGAAAAACAAACGGATTTGTATGTAGCATTTATAGATCTGGAGAGGGCATATGATAGAGTTGATAGAGATGCTCTGTGGAAGGTAGTTAGAGCTGTTTAGAACTAGACTTGTTTTTTAATCTCTACTGGTGGTGAGTAGTTTGGCCTGATGGTGTTTCTTTGCTATGTGAGATCCACTATCTGTTGGGGTTTGGGTTATATTGATTTATTAGTATTTGTGGCCTGTCCTTCTTGCTAGCTTGATTGATAATGATACTGAAATGAGAAATGTTATGGGGAATCATTGATGATGAAGGTGTGGAGCTTGGGTTCTATGCAGAGAGTGAATCCTGACCAATTTTCTTTCATGTTTGTGTTTGATTTTTGGTGACTGTGTAGGTCTTACCACACTACCTCCCCTCCAGGGCCCTCAACAGATGTGGGTGTAACTCCCTGTGATTAAAGCAAAGAAACCAAAGGCTACTGTGTTATCAGTAACACAAAAGTTGGAAATTACTGTGTCTTGAGAAGGGCACCCCTGCCAAATTGTTATAATCTGATCACAGTACAGTACTTCCCTATCCCCTTATGCAGAGATCATGAATTATGCAATCAAGATTTGTGATTACGAGAATAATTATAAGAACAAGTGCTCAGGAAACATGGATGACCTGTATTTTTTAATGACCATATGGTATAAGGAAAACTGAGACAAAACTTCGCTATACCTTCCCTTGTTCAAGAATTCTGGCTGGGACAGTGTTTATTTACTTATTCTTATTTATTATACTTTGTCGCTGTCTCCCCCATTAGCGAGTAGCACAAGGAAACAAACGAAAGAATGGCCCAACCCACCCACATACACATGTATATACATACACATCCACACACACACATATACAAACCTACACATCTCAACGTATACATATATATACACACACAGACATATACATGTGTACATAATTCATACTTGCTACCCTTATTCATTCCCGTTGCCACCCTGCCATACATACAGTAGTTATCCTGACAAATTCTTAAAGTTATACAATACACTAACATGTTAAATTACTGTGGCAACATTATAATTAAGCTTCTGTACTTATATGATCCCTATGTAGAGTAATGTATTGCAGTGGGGAGGCTTTCAAATAACTCAAATTTTGATCTCACAACAGCATTGGTATGAATTCATGACAAAGGAGGAGATTCTACAGTATATTAATATTTATCATCATAATTATTATCATTATTGTTTCTCTTGTCAGCGATGTGGATTTCTTTAATATCCATCACAGTTGTGGGTTCAATGGTTCATTTTGTTATGTAAGGAGAGCCAGTGTGCTCTCTGCTTTTAGTGTATAAGTTAGAGCGTTTTAGAACAAGACTTGTTTTGTGGTCTCTACTGGTGGTGAGCAGTTTGGTCTGATAGTGTTTCTGTGCTATGTGAGGTCCACTATCTGTTGGGGTTTGGGTTATATTCATTTACTAGTATTTGTGGTAGGTCCTTCTTGCTAGCTTGATTGATAATGATGCTGAAATGAGAAATGTTATGGGGTATTATTGAGGATGAAGGTAAGGAGCTTGGGTTCTATGTAGAGAGTGATTGCTTACCAATTTTCTTTCATGTTTGTGTGTGATATCTGGTAGCTGTGTAGGTCTTATAACACTACCTACCCCCCAGGGCCCTCAACAGATTTGTGTGTAACTCTCTGTGGTTAAAGCAAAGAAACCAAAGGCTACTGTGTTATCAGTGACACAAAAGTTGGAAATTATTCAGTGTCGTGAGAAGGGTACCCCTGCCAAATTGTTACAATCTGATTACAGTACAGTACTTCCCTATCCCCCTAAGCAGAGATCATAAATTACGCAATCAAGATTTGTGATTATGAGAATAATTATAAGAACAAGTGCTCAGTAAAAATGGATGACCTGGATTATTTAATGACCATGTGGTATAAGGAAAAACTGAGACAAAACTTTACGTTACCCTACTGAAGAATTCTGGTTGTGACAGTGTTTCTCCTGACAAATTCTTAAAGTACTCTACAATAC
Source organism: Panulirus ornatus (assembly GCF_036320965.1). NCBI lineage: Eukaryota > Metazoa > Arthropoda > Malacostraca > Decapoda > Palinuridae > Panulirus > Panulirus ornatus. The sequence goes on along the minus strand of NC_092267.1, from coordinate 13,114,924 downwards.
ACTAACATATGAAATTACTCCCAAATCATTCTCCCTAACCCTCTCACTTCGCACACCACCTTGACCAATACACCCTATATCTGCCACTCTATCATCAAACTTATTCAACAAACCTTCAAAATACTCACTACATCTCCTTCTCACATCACCACTACTTGTTATTACCTCCCTATTAGCCCCCTTCACAGAGAAGAGGTAGCGAAAGCTTTGCGGAAGATGAAATCCAGCAAGGTGGCGGGTTTGGGTGAGGTGCCTGAGGATTGGCGGAATGCATGCATAGTGCCATTGTACAAAGGCAAATGGGATAAGAGTGAGTGCTCAAATTACAGAGGTATAAGTTTTTTGAGTATTCCTGGGAAATTATATGGGAGGGTATTGATTGAGAGGGTGAAGGGATGTACAGAGCATCAGATTGGGGAAGAGCAGTGTGGTTTCAGAAGTGGTAGAGGATGTGTGGATCAGGTGTTTGCTTTGAAGAATGTATGTGAGAAATACTTAGAAAAACAAACGGATTTGTATGTAGCATTTATAGATCTGGAGAGGGCATATGATAGAGTTGATAGAGATGCTCTGTGGAAGGTAGTTAGAGCTGTTTAGAACTAGACTTGTTTTTTAATCTCTACTGGTGGTGAGTAGTTTGGCCTGATGGTGTTTCTTTGCTATGTGAGATCCACTATCTGTTGGGGTTTGGGTTATATTGATTTATTAGTATTTGTGGCATGTCCTTCTTGCTAGTTTGATTGATAATGATGCTGAAATGAGAAATGTTATGGGGAATCATTGATGATGAAGGTGTGGAGCTTGGGTTCTATGCAGAGAGTGAATCCTGACCAATTTTCTTTCATGTTTGTGTGTGATTTTTGGTGACTGTGTAGGTCTTACCACACTACCTCCCCTCCAGGGCCCTCAACAGATGTGGGTGTAACTCCCTGTGATTAAAGCAAAGAAACCAAAGGCTACTGTGTTATCAGTAACACAAAAGTTGGAAATTGTTGTGTCTTGAGAAGGGCACCCCTGCCAAATTGTTATAATCTGATCACAGTACAGTACTTCCCTAACCCCTTGTGCAGAGATCATGAATTACGCAATCAAGATTTGTGATTACGAGAATAATTATAAGAACAAGTGCTCAGGAAACATGGATGACCTGTATTATTTAATGAACATATGGTATAAGGAAAACTGAGACAAAACTTCACTATACCTTCCCTTGTTCAAGAATTCTGGCTGAGACAGTGTTTATTTACTTATTCTTATTTATTATACTTTGTCGCTGTCTCCCCCATTAGCGAGTAGAACAAGGAAACAGACGAAAGAATGGCCCAACCCACCCACATACACATGTATATACATACACATCCACACACACACATATACAAACCTACACATCTCAATGTATACATATATATACACACACAGACATATACATGTGTACATAATTCATACTTGCTACCCTTATTCATTCCCGTTGCCACCCCGCCATACATACAGTATTTATCCTGACAAATTCTTAAAGTTATACAATACACTAACATGTTAAATTACTGTTGCAACATTATAATTAAGCTTCTGTACTTATATGATCCCTATGTAGAGTAATGTATTGCAGTGGGGAGGCTTTCAAATAACTCAAATTTTGATCTCACAACAGCATTGGTATGAATTCATGACAAAGGAGGAGATTCTACAGTATATTAATATTTATCATCATAATTATTATCATTATTGTTTCTCTTGTCAGCGTTGTGGATTTCTTTAATATCCATCACAGTTGTGGGTTCAGTGGTTCATTTTGTTATGTAAGGAGAGCCAGTGTGCTCTCTGCTTTTAGTGTATAAGTTAGAGCGTTTTAGAACAAGACTTGTTTTGTGGTCTCTACTGGTGGTGAGTAGTTTGGTCTGATGGTGTTTCTGTGCTATGTGAGGTCAACTCCCTGTTGGAGTTTGGGTTATATTCATTTATTAGTATTTGTGGTAGGTCCTTCTTGCTAGCTTGATTGATAATGATACTGAAATGAGAAATGTTATGGGGTATTATTGAGGATGAAGGTAAGGAGCTTGGGTTCTATGTAGAGAGTGATTGCTTACCAATTTTCTTTCATGTTTGTGTGTGATATTTGGTAGCTGTGTAGGTCTTATAACACTACCTACCCCCCAGGGCCCTCAACAGATTTGTGTGTAACTCTCTGTGATTCAAGCAAAGAAACCAAAGGCTACTGAGTTACCAGTGACACAAAAGTTGGAAATTATTGTGTCGTGAGAATGGTACCACTGCCAAATTGTTATAATCTGATTACAGTACAGTACTTCCCTATCCCCGTGCAGAGATCATGAATTACGCAATCAAAATTTGTGATTACAAGAATAATTATAAGAACAAGTGCTCAGGAAACATGGATGACCTGGATTATTTAATGACCAAGTGGTATAAGGAAAAACTGAGACAAAACTTTATGTTACCCTATTGAAGAATTCTAGTTGTGACCGTGTTTATCCTGACAAATTCTTAAAGTACTCTACAATACACTAACATAATAAATTATTCCCAAATCATTCTCCCTAACCCTCTCACTTCACACACCACCTTGACCAATACACCCTATATCTGCCACTCTATCATCAAATTTATTCAACAAACCTTCAAAATACTCACTACATCTTCTCACATCACCACTACTTGTTATTACCTCCCTATTAGCCCCCCTTCACAGAGAAGAGGTAGCGAAAGCTTTGCGGAAGATGAAATCCAGCAAGGTGGCGGGTTTGGGTGAGGTGCCTGAGGATTGGCGGAATGCATGCATAGTGCCATTGTACAAAGGCAAATAGGATAAAGGTGAGTGTTCAAATTACAGAGGTATAAGTTTGTTGAGTATTCCTGGTAAATTATATGGGAGGGTATTGATTGAGAGGGTGAAGGCATGTACAGAGCATCAGATTGGGGAAGAGCAGTGTGGTTTTAGAAGTGGTAGAGGATGTGTGGATCAGGTGTTTGCTTTGAAGAATGTTTTTTTTTTTTTTTTTATACTTTGTCGCTGTCTCCCCCATTAGCGAGTAGAACAAGGAAACAGACGAAAGAATGGCCCAACCCACCCACATACACATGTATATACATACACATCCACACACACACATATACATACCTACACAGCTTTCCATGGTTTACCCCAGACGCTTCACATGCCTTGATTCAATCCACTGACAGCACGTCAAACCCCGTATACCACATCGCTCCAATTCACTCTATTCCTTGCACACCTTTCACCCTCCTGCATGTTCAGGCCCCGATCACTCAAAATCTTTCTCACTCCATCTTTCCACCTCCAATTTGGTCTCCCTCTTCTCCTTGCTCCCTCCACCTCCGACACATATATCCTCTTGGTCAATCTTTCCTCACTCATTCTCTCCATGTGACCAAACCATTTCAAAAACACCCTCTTCTGCTCTCTCAACCACGCTCTTTTTATTTCCACACATCTCTCTTACCCTTACGTTACTCACATCGATCAAACCACCTCACACCACACATTGTCCTCAAACATCTCATTTCCAGCACATCCATCCTCCTGCGCACAACTCTATCCATAGCCCACGCCTCGCAACCATACAACATTGTTGGAACCACTATTCCTTCAAACATACCCATTTTTGCTTTCCGGATAATGTTCTAGACTTCCCACCCATTCTTTTTCCCCCCCCCCCCCCCCCCCACCAAGGGCCCCCATGTATTTTCGCCCCCTCCCCCACCCTATGATCCACTTCCGCTTCCATGGTTCCATCCGCTGCCAAATCTACTCCAGATATCTAAAACACTTCACTTCCTCCAGTTTTTCTCCATTCAAACTCACCTCCCAATTGACTTGACCCTCAACCCTACTGTACCTAATAACCTTGCTCTTATTCACATTTACTCTTAACTTTCTTCTTCCACACACTTTACCAAACTCCGTCACCAGCTTCTGCAGTTTCTCACATGAATCAGCCACCAGTGCTGTATCATCAGCGAACAACAACTGACTCACTTCCCAAGCTCTCTCATCCCCAACAGACTTCATACTTGCCCTCTTTCCAAAACTCTTGCATTTACCTCCCTAACAACCCATCCATAAACAAATTAAACAACCATGGAGACATCACACACCCCTGCCGCAAACCTACATTCACTGAGAACCATCACTTTCCTCTCTTCCTACACGTACACATGCCTTACATCCTCGATAAAAACTTTTCACTGCTTCTAACAACTTTCCTCCCACACCATATATTCTTAATACCTTCCACAGAGCATCTCTATCAACTCTATCATATGCCTTCTCCAGATCCATAAATGCTACATACAAATCCATTTGCTTTTCTAAGTATTTCTCACATACATTCATCATAGCAAACACCTGATCCACACATCCTCTACCACTTCTGAAACCGCACTGCTCTTCCCCAATCTGATGCTCTGTACAGCCTTCACCCTCTCAATCAATACCCTCCCATATAATTTACCAGGAATACTCAACAAACTTATACCTCTGTAATTTGAGCACTCACTCTTATCCCCTTTGCCTTTGTACAATGGCACTATGCACGCATTCCGCCAATCCTCAGGCACCTCACCATGAGTCATACATACATTAAATAACCTTACCAACCAGTCAACAATACAGTCACCCCCTTTTTTAATAAATTCCACTGCTATACCATCCAAACCTGCTGCCTTGCCGGCTTTCATCTTCCGCAAAGCTTTCACTACCTCTTCTCATTTACCAAATCATTTTCCCTAACCCTCTCACTTTGCTTTGAAGAATGTATGTGAGAAATACTTAGAAAAAATTTCCCTAACCCTCTCACTTTGCTTTGAAGAATGTATGTGAGAAATACTTAGAAAAACAAACGGATTTGTATGTAGCATTTATAGATCTGGAGAGGGCATATCATAGAGTTGATAGAGATGCTCTGTGGAAGGTAGTTAGAGCTGTTTAGAACTAGACTTGTTTTTTAATCTCTACTGGTGGTGAGTAGTTTGGCCTGATGGTGTTTCTTTGCTATGTGAGATCCACTATCTGTTGGGGTTTGGGTTATATTGATTTATTAGTATTTGTGGCCTGTCCTTCTTGCTAGCTTGATTGATAATGATGCTGAAATGAGAAATGTTATGGGGAATCATTGATGATGAAGGTGTGGAGCTTGGGTTCTATGCAGAGAGTGAATCCTGACCAATTTTCTTTCATGTTTGTGTTTGATTTTTGGTGACTGTGTAGGTCTTACCACACTACCTCCCCTCCAGGGCCCTCAACAGATGTGGGTGTAACTCCCTGTGATTAAAGCAAAGAAACCAAAGGCTACTGTGTTATCAGTAACACAAAAGTTGGAAATTATTGTGTCGTGAGAAGGGTACCACTGCCAAATTGTTATAATCTGATCACAGTACAGTACTTCCCTATCCCGTGCAGAGATCATGAATTACGCAATCAAGATTTGTGATTACGAGAATAATTATAAGAACAAGTGCTCAGGAAACATGGATGACCTGTATTTTTTTAATGACCATATGGTATAAGGAAAAACTGAGACAAAACTTCGCTATACCTTCCCTTGTTCAAGAATTCTGGCTGGGACAGTGTTTATTTACTTATTCTTATTTATTATACTTTGTCGCTGTCTCCCCCATTAGCGAGTAGCACAAGGAAACAAACGAAAGAATGGCCCAACCCACCCACATACACATGTATATACATACACATCCACACACACACATATACAAACCTACACATCTCAACGTATACATATATATACACACACAGACATATACATGTGTACATAATTCATACTTGCTACCCTTATTCATTCCCGTTGCCACCTGCCATACATACAGTAGTTATCCTGACAAATTCTTAAAGTACTCTACAATACACTAACATGTTAAATTACTGTGGCAACATTATAATTAAGCTTCTGTACTTATATGATCCCTATGTAGAGTAATGTATTGCAGTGGGGAGGCTTTCAAATAACTCAAATTTTGATCTCACAACAGCATTGGTATGAATTCATGACAAAGGAGGAGATTCTACAGTATATTAATATTTATCATCATAATTATTATCATTATTGTTTCTCTTGTCAGCGATGTGGATTTCTTTAAATATCCATCACAGTTTGTGGGTTAAATGGTTCTTTTGTTTGTAAGGGACCCAGTTTGCCTCTGCTTTTAGTGTATAATTTTAGAGCGTTTTAGAAAAAGGGACTTGTTTTTGGTCTCTAGGGTGGTGATAGTTTGGCCTGATGGTGTTTCTGTGTTTAGGGGTGAGGCCCAACTCCTGTTGGAGTTTGGGTTATATTCTTTTAAATAGTATTTGTGGTAGGTCCTTTTTGCTAGCGGGGTTTTGATAAGGGATACTGAAATGAGAAAGGGTTATGGGGAATTTTTGGGGAGATAAAGGTTGGAGTTTGGGGTTTTGAAGGTAAATTTTACCAATTTTTTTCTGTTTGGGGGTGTGAAATTTGGTAGCTGTTTTAGGTTTTTTTCCCTTTTCCTACCCCCCCGGGGCCCCCCTTCAACGTTTTTGGGGGGTAACTCCCTGTGTTTTGCAAAAGAAACCCAAAAAGGCTACTTTTTTTTCCCAGTAACAAAAAAGGGTTAAAAATTTTATTGTGTCGTGAGGGGGGTTTTCCCTGCCAAATTGTTATAATCTGTTTTACAGTACAGAAATTTTCCCCTATCCCCTTTGTGAGAGTTCGGGAATTACGAAATTTTTTTTAAAAATTTTTGTGATTACAAAAATAATTAAAAAGAACAAGTGCTCGGGGAAACATGGTTGCCCTGGATTTTTTTAATGCCCAAAGTGGTTTTAAGGAAAAATTGGAAAAAATTTTAGGTTACCCTTTTGGAAAAATTCTAGGGGGGCCGGGGGGTTTTTAAACAAATTCTTTAAAGGTTACTCAAAATTTCCCAAAACTTGTTTTTTTTTCCCTATTCTCCCCCTTTTCCCCCCTTCACACACCCCTTTGGACCAAAAACCCCTTATATCTGCCACTCTATCTTTCAAATTTTTTCAAAAAACCCCTTAAAAATTTACTCATTTCATCTTCCCCACATCACCACAAATTGTTATTACCTCCCTATTAGCCCCCTTCACAGAGAAGAGGTAGGGGAAACCCTTTTGGGGAAAAGATGAAATTTTCCAGAAAGGGTTTGGCGGTTTGGGTGAGGTGCCTGGGGATTGGGGAATGCATGCATAGGGCCATTGTAAAAAGGGGAAAATGGATAAAGGGGGAGTGTTCAAATTACAGAGGTATAAGTTTGTTGATTTATTCCTGGTAAATTATATGGGAGGGTTTTGATTGAGAGGGTGAAGGCATGTACAGAGCATCAGATTGGGGAAGGAAGGGGAGTGGGGTTTTTTTAAGTGGGGAGAGGATGTGTGGATCAGGTGTTTGCTTTGAAAAATGTATGTGAGAAAAACTTAGAAAAATAAAAAGGATTTGTATGTAGCATTTATAGATCGGGGGAGGGCATATCTTTTTTGGGGTTGATAGAGATTTTCTGTGGGGAAGGGAGTTAGAGCTGTTTAGAACTAGACTTGTTTTTTAATCTCTACTGGTGGTGAGTAGTTTGGGCCCGATGGGGGTTTCTTTGCTATGTGGGGATCCACCCTTTTTTTCTGTTGGGGTTTTTGGGGTTTTTATTGATTTATTAGTATTTTTTGGCAGGGCCTTCTTGCTTTGTTTTATTGATAATGATTCTGAAAAGAGAAAATGTTATGGGGAATCATTTTATGATGAAGGTGTGGAGCTTGGGTTCTATGCAGAGAGTGAATCCTGACCAATTTTCTTTCATGTTTGTGTGTGATTTTTGGTGACTGTGTAGGTCTTACCACACTACCTCCCCTCCAGGGCCCTCAACAGATGTGGGTGTAACTCCCTGTGATTAAAGCAAAGAAACCAAAGGCTACTGTGTTATCAGTAACACAAAAGTTGGAAATTATTGTGTCTTGAGAAGGGCACCCCTGCCAAATTGTTATAATCTGATCACAGTACAGTACTTCCCTATCCCCTTGTGCAGAGATCATGAATTACGCAATTAAGATTTGTGATTACGAGAATAATTATAAGAACAAGTGCTCAGGAAACATGGATGACCTGTATTATTTAATGACCATATGGTATAAGGAAAACTGAGACAAAACTTCGCTATACCTTCCCTTGTTCAAGAATTCTGGCTGGGACAGAGTTTATTTACTTATTCTTATTTATTATACTTTGTCGCTGTCTCCCCCATTAGCGAGTAGAACAAGAAAACAGACGAAAGAATGGCCCAACCCACCCACATACACATGTATATACATACACATCCATACACACACATATACAAACTTACACATCTCAACGTATACATATATATACACACACAGACATATACATGTGTACATAATTCATACTTGCTACCCTTATTCATTCCCGTTGCAACCCCGCCATACATACAGTATTTATCCTGACAAATTCTTAAAGTTATACAATACACTAACATGTTAAATTACTGTGGCAACATTATAATTAAGCTTCTGTACTTATATGATCCCTATGTAGAGTAATGTATTGCAGTGGGGAGGCTTTCAAATAACTCAAATTTTGATCTCACAACAGCATTGGTATGAATTCATGACAAAGGAGGAGATTCTACAGTATATTAATATTTATCATCATAATTATTATCATTATTGTTTCTCTTGTCAGCGATGTGGATTTCTTTAATATCCATCACAGTTGTGGGTTCAGTGGTTCATTTTGTTATGTAAGGAGAGCCAGTGTGCTCTCTGCTTTTAGTGTATAAGTTAGAGCGTTTTAGAACAAGACTTGTTTTGTGGTCTCTACTGGTGGTGAGTAGTTTGGTCTGATGGTGTTTCTTTGCTATGTGAGGTCCACTATCTGTTGGGGTTTGGGTTATATTCATTTACTAGTATTTGTGGTAGGTTCTTCTTGCTAGCTTGATTGATAATGATATTGAAATGAGAAATGTTATGGGGTATTATTGAGGATGAAGGTAAGGAGCTTGGGTTCTATGTAGAGAGTGATTGCTTACCAATTTTCTTTTATGTTTGTGTGTGATATCTGGTAGCTGTGTAGGTCTTATAACACTACCTACCCCCCAGGGCCCTCAACAGATGTGTGTTTAACCCTCTGTGGTTAAAGCAAAGAAACCAAAGGCTACTGTATTATCAGTGACACAAAAGTTGGAAATTATTCAGTGTCGTGAGAAGGGTACCACTGCCAAATTGTTACAATCTGATTACAGTACAGTACTTCCCTATCCCCCTGTGCAGAGATCATGAATTACGCAATCAAGATTTGTGATTACAAGAATAATTATAAGAACAAGTGCTCAGTAAAAATGGATGACCTGGATTATTTAATGACCATGTGGTATAAGGAAAAACTGAGACAAAACTTTACGTTACCCTACTGAAGAATTCTGGTTGTGACGGTGTTTCTCCTGACAAATTCTTAAAGTACTCTACAATACACTAACATATGAAATTACTCCCAAATCATTCTCCCTAACCCTCTCACTTCGCACACCACCTTGACCAATACACCCTATATCTGCCACTCTATCATCAAACTTATTCAACAAACCTTCAAAATACTCACTACATCTCCTTCTCACATCACCACTACTTGTTATTACCTCCCTATTAGCCCCCTTCAGAGAGAAGAGGTAGTGAAAGCTTTGTGGAAATGAAATCCGGCAAGGTGGCGGGTTTGGGTGAGGTGCCTGAGGATTGGCGGAATGCATGCATTGTACAAAGGCAAATGGGATAAAGGTGAGTGTTCAAATAACAGAGGTACAAGTTTATTGAGTATTCCTGGGAAATTATATGGGAGGGTATTGATTGAGAGGGTGAAGGCATGTATAGAGCATCAGATTGGGGAAGAGCAGTGTGGTTTCAGAAGTGGTAGAGGATGTGTGGATCAGGTGTTTGCTTTGAAGAATGTAAGTGAAAAATACTTAGAAAAACAAACGGATTTGTATGCAGCATTTATAGATCTGGAGAAGGCATATCATAGAGTTGATAGAGATGCTCTGTGGAAGGTAGTTAGAGCTGTTTAGAACTAGACTTGTTTTTTAATTTCTACTGGTGGAGTAGTTTGGTCTGATGGTGTTTCTTTGCTATGTGACATCCACTATCTGTTGGAGTTTGGGTTATATTGATTTATTAGTATTTGTGGCATGTCCTTGCTAGCTTGACTGATAATGATACTGAAATGAGAAATGTTATTGGGAATCACTGATGATGAAGGTGTGGAGCTTAGGTTCTATGTAGAGAGTGAATGCTGACCAATTTTCTTTCATGTTTGTGTGTGATTTTTGGTGACTGTGTAGGTCTTATCACACTACCTCCCAAGCATCCTCCTACCTCCCCTCCAGGGCCCTCAACAGATGTGGGTGTAACTCCTTGTGATTAAAGCAAAGAAACCAAAGGGTACTGTATTATCAGTAACAAAAAAGTTGGAAATTATTGTGTCTTGAGAAGGCCACCCCTGCCAAATTGTTATAATCTGATCACAGTACAGTACTTCCCTATCCCCTTGTGCAGAGATCATGAATTACGCAATCTACATTTGTGATTACGAGAATAATTATAAGAACAAGTGCTCAGGAAACATGGATGACCTGGATTATTTAATGACCATATGGTATAAGGAAAAACTGAGACAAAACTTTACCTTACCCTATTGAAGAATTCTGGTTGTGATGGTGTTTATCCTAACAAATTCTTAAAGTACTCTACAATACACTACTAACATATTAAATTACTCCCAAATCAATCTCCCTAACCCTCTCACTTCGCACACCACCTCGACCAAAAGACCCTATATCTGCCACTCTATCAATTAACTTATTCAACAAACCATCAAAATACTCACTCCATCTCCTCACATCACCACTACTTGTTATTACCTCCCTATTAGCCCTAGCCCCCTTCACAGAGAAGAGGTAGTGAAAGCTTTGCAGAAGATGAGAGCCGGCAAGGTGGTGGGTTTAGATGAGGTGCCTGAGGATTGGCGGAATGCATGTATAGTGCCATTGTACGAAGGCAAATGGGATAAAAGTGAATGCTCAAATTACAGAGGTATAAGTTTATTGAGTATTCCTGAGAAATTATATGGGAGGGTATTGATTGAGAGGGTGAAGGCATGTACAGAGCATCAGATTGGGGAAGAGAAGTGTGGTTTCAGAAGTGGTAGAGGATGTGTGGATCAGGTGTTTGCTTTGAAGAATGTGAAAAATACTTAGAAAAACAAATGGATTTGTATGTAGCATTTATGGATCTGGAGAAGGCATATGATATAGTTGATAGAGATGCTCTGTGGAAGGTATTAAGAATATATGGTGTGGGAGGGAAGTTGCTGGAAGCAGTGAGAAGTTTTTATCGAGGATGTAAGGCATGTGCATGAGTAGGAAGAGAGGAAAGTGATTGATTCTCAGTGAATGTTGGTTTGTGGCAGGGGTGCGTGATATCTCCTTGGTTGTTTAATTTGTTTATGGATGGGGTTGTTATGGAAGTGAATGCAAGAGTTTTGGAGAGAGGGGCAAGTATGCAGTCTGTTGTGGATGAGAGAGCTTGGGAAGTGAGTCAGTTGTTGTTCCCTGATGATACAGTGCTTGTAGCTGATTCAGGTGAGAAACTGCAGAAACTGGTGACTGAGTTTGGTACAGTGTGTAAAAGAAGAAAGCTGAGAGTAAATGGGAATAAGAGAAGGTTATTAGGTACAGTAGGGTTGAGGGACAAGTCAACTGGGAGGTAAGTTTGAAAGAAGAAAAACTGGAGGAAGTGAAGTGTTTTAGATAACTGGGAGTGGATTTGACAGCGGATGGAACCATGGAAGCGGAAGTGAGTCACAGGGTGGGGGAGGGGGTGAAAGTTCTGGCACCATTGAAAAATGTGTGGAAGGCGAGAACATTATCTCGGAAAGTAAAAATGGGTATGTTTGAAGGAAAAGTGGTTCCAACAATGTTATATGGTTGCAAGGCATGGGCGATAGATAGAGTTGTGCGGAGGAGGGTGGATGTGTTGGAAATGAGATGCTTAAGGACAATATGTGGTGTGAGGTGGTTTGATCGAGTAAGTAATGAAAGGGTAGGAGACGTGTGGTAATAAAAAGAGTGTGGTTGAGAGAGCAGAAGAGGGTGTTTTGAAATGGTTTGGTCACATGGATAGAATGAGTGAGGAAAGATTGACAAAGAGGATATATGTGTCAGAGGTGGAGGGAACGAGGAGAAGTGGGAGACCAAATTGGAGGTGGAAGGATGGAGTGATAAAGATTTTGAGCGATCGGGGCCTGAAAATACAGGGGGGTGAAAGGCATGAATGGAATAGAGTGAACTGAAATGATGTGGTATTGCGGGGTCAAACATGCTGTCAATGGATTGAACCAGGGGATGTGAAGTATCTGGGGTAAACTATGGAAAGTTTTGTGGGGCCTGGATGCGGAAAGGGAGTTGTCTTTTCCTAGCGCTACCTCACACGCATGAGGGGGGAGGAGGTTGCCATTTCATGAGTGGCGGGGTGGCGACAGGAATGAATAAAGGCAGTAAGTACGAATTATGTACATGTGGATATATGCATATGTCTCTGTATGTATATATATATATATATATATATATATATATATATATATATATACACTGAAATATCCCTGGCGATAGGGGAGAAAGAATACTTACCACGCATTCCTCACGCGTCATAGAAGGCAACTAAAGGGGACGGGAGAGGGGGCTGGAAACCCTCCCCTCCTTGTATTTTGACTCTCTAAAAGGGGAAACAGAAGGAGTCACGTGGGGAGTGCTCATCCTCCTCGAAGGCTCATATTGGGGTGTCTAGATGTGTGTGGATGTAACCAAGATGAGAAAAAAGGATAGATAGGTAGTATGTTTGAGGAAAGGAACCTGGATGTTTTGGCTCTGAGTGAAACGAAGCTCAAAGGTAAAGGGGAAGAGTGCTTTGGGAATGTCTTGGGAGTAAAGTCAGGGGTTAGTGAGAGGACAAGAGCAAGGGAAGGAGTAGCACTACTGAAACAGGAGTGGTGGGAGTATGTGATACAGTGTAAGAAAGTAAACTCTAGATTGATATGGGTAAAACTGAAAGTCGATGGAGAGAGATGGGTGATCATTGGTGCATATGCACCTGGGCATGAGAAGAAAGATCATGAGTGGCAAGTGTTTTGGGAGCAGCTGAGAGAGTGTGTTAGTAGTTTTGATGCACGAGACCGGGTTATAGTGATGGGTGATTTGAATGCAAAGGTGAGTAATGTGGCAGTCAAGGGAATAATTGGTGTACATGGGGTGTTCAGTGTTGTAAATGGAAATGGTGAAGAGCTTGTGGATTTATGTGCTGAAAAAGGACTGGTGATTGGGAAGTACCTGGTTTAAAAAGAGAGATATACATAAGTAAATGTATGCAAGTAGGAGAGATGGCCAGAGAGTGTTACTGGATTAAGTGTTAATTGATAGGCGTGCAAAAGAGACTTTTGGATGTTAATGTGCTGCGAGGTGCAACTGGAGGGATGTCTGATCATTATCTTGTGGAGGCGAAGGTTAAGATTTGTAGAGGTTTTCAGAAAAGAAGAGAGAATGTTGGGGTGAAAAGAGTAAGTGAGCTTGGGAAGGAGACTTGTGTGAGGAAGTGCCAGGAGAGACTGAGTACAGAATGGAAAAAGGTGAGAACAAACGACGTAAGGGGAGTGGGGGAGGAATGGGATGTATTTAGGGAAACAGTGATGGATTGTGCAAAAGATGCTTGTGGCATGAGAAGCGTGGGAGGTGGGTAGATTAGAAAGGGTAGTGAGTGGTGGGATGAAGAAATAAGATTATTAGTGAAAGAGAAGAGAGAGGCATTTGGATGATTTTTGCAGGGAAATAATGCAAATGACTGGGAGATGTATAAAAGAAAGAGGCAGGAGGTCAAGAGAAAGGTGCAAGAGGTGAAAAAGAGGGCAAATGAGAGTTAGGGTGAGAGAGTATCATTAAATTCTAGGGAGAATAAAAAGATGTTTTGGAAGGAGGTAAATAAAGTGCGTAAGACAAGGGAGCAAATGGGAACTTTAGTGAAGGGGGCTAATGGGGAGGTGATAACAAGTAGTGGTGATGTGAGAAGGAGATGATGGAGTGAGTATTTTGAAGGTTTGTTGAATGTGTTTGATGATAGAGTGGCAGATATAGGGTGTTTTGGTCAAGGTGGTGTGCAAAGTGAGAGGGTTAGGGGAAATGATTTGGTAAACAGAGAAGAGGTAGTAAAAGCTTTGCGGAAGATGAGAGCCGGCAAGGCAGCGGGTTTGGATGGTATTGCAGTGGAATTTATTAAAAAAAGGGGGTGACTGCATTGCTGACTGGTTGGTAAGGGTATTTAATGTATGTATGACTCATGGTGAGGTGCCTGAGGATTGGCGGAATGCTTGCATAGTGCCATTGTACAAAGGCAAAGGGGATAAAAGTGTGTGCTCAAATTACAGAGGTATAAGTTTGTTGAGTATTCCTGGTAAATTATATGGGAGGGTATTCATTGAGAGGGTGAAGGCATGAACAGAGCATCAGATTGGGGAAGAGCAGTGTGGTTTCAGAAGTGGTAGAGGATATATGGATCAGGTGTTTGCTTTGAAGAATATATGTGAGAAATATTTAGAAAAGCAAAGGTAATAAGAATATATGGTGTGGGATGCAAGTTGTTAGAAGCAGTGAAAAGTTTTTATTGAGGATGTAAGGCATGTGTACGTGTAGGAAGAGAGGAAAATGATTGGTTCTCAGTGAATGTAGGTTTGCGGCAATGGTGTGTGATGTCTCCATGGTTGTTGAATTTGTTTATGGACGGGGTTGTTAGGGAGGTGAATGCAAGTTTTGGAAAGAGGGGCAAGTATGCAGTCTGTTGTGGATGAGAGAGCTTGGGAAGTGAGTCAGTAATTGTTCGCTGATGATACAGTGCTGGTGGCTGATTCGTGTGAGAAACTGCAGAAGCTGGTGACTGAGTTTGGTAAAGTGTGTGAAAGAAGAAAGGTGAGAGTAAATGTGAATAAGAGCAAGGTTATTAGGTACAGTAGGGTTGAGGGACAAGTCATTTGGGAGGTAAGTTTAAATGGAGAAAAACTGGAGGAAGTGAAGTGTTTTAGAGATCTGGGAGTGGATATGGCAGCGGATGGAACCATGGTAGCGGAAGTGAATCATAGGGTGGGGAAGTGGGCGAAAGTTCTGGGAGCGTTGAAAAATGTGTGGAAGTTGAGAACATTATCTCAGAAAGCAAAAATGAGTATGTTTGAAGGGATAGTGGCTCCAACAATTGTTATATGGTTGCGAGGCATGGGCTAAGGATAGAGTTGTGCAGAGGAGGGTGGATGTGTTGGAAATAAGATGTTTGAGGACAATATGTGGTGTGAGGTGGTTTGATCGAGTAAGTAATAACAGGGTAAGAGAGATGTGTGGTAATAAAAAGAGTGTGGTTGAGAGAGCAGAGGAGGGTGTTTTGAAATGGTGTGGTCACATGGAGAGAATGAGTGAGGAAAGATTGACGAAGAGGATATATGTGTCAGAGGAGAAGTGGGAGACCAGATTGGATGTGGAAAGATGGAGTGAAAAGGATTTTGAGTGATCGGGGCCTGAACATGCAGGAGGGTGAAAGGCGTGCAAGGAATAGAGTAAATTGGAATGTTGTGGTATACTGGGGTCAACGTGCTGTCAATGGATTGAACCAGGGCATTTGAAGCGTCTGGGGTAAACCATGGAAAGTTGTGTGGGGCCTGGATGCAGAAAGGGAGCTGTGGTTTCGGTGCATTATTACATGACGGGTAGAGACAGAGTGTGAACAAATGTGGCTTTTGTTGTCTTTTCCTAGCACTACCTCGCGCACATGAGGGGGTTGGGGGTTGGTATTTCATGTGTGGCGGGGTGGCGTTGGGAATGAATAAGGGCAAACAATATCTATTATGTACATGTGTATATATGTATATGTGTGTGTATATATATGTATACATTGAGATGTATAGGTATGCATATTTGTGTGTGTGGACTTGTAGGTACATATATGTGCATGTGGGTGGGTTGGGCCATTCTTTCGTCTGTTTCCTTGCGCTACCTCGCTAATGCAGGAGACAGCAACAAAGCAAAATAAAATAAATAAATAACATTGAAATGCATAGGCATGTATATGTGCGTGTGGCCATGTATGTATATACATGTGTATGTGGGTGGGTTGGGCCATTCTCTCATCTGTTTCCTTGCGCTACCTCGCTAAGGTGGGAGACAGCGACAAAGTATAATAATAATAATATAATGAAATTACTGTGGCAACATTGCCATTAAGCTTCTGTAACTATGTGATTCCTCTGTACAGTATTGTACTGCAGTGGGGAGGTTTTCAAATAATTCAAATTTTGATATCCCAACATCATTGGTATGAATTCATGACAAAGGAGGAGATTCTACTGTATATCAATATTCATCATTGTTATTATTATCATTATTGTTTCTCTTGTCAGCGATGTGGATTTCTTTAATATCCATCACAGTTGTGGGTTTAGATGTTCATTGTATTATATAAGGAGAGCCAGTGTGCTGTTTGCTTTAAGTGTAAAGTTGGAGGTGTTCAGAACTAGACTTGTTTTGTAATCTCTACTGGTGGTGAGTAGTTTGGCCTGATGGTGTTTCTTTGCTATGTGAGGTCAACTATCTGTTGGGGTTTGGGTTATATTGATTTATTAGTATTTGTGGCAGGTCCATCTTGCTAGCTTCATTGATAGTGATACTGAAATGAGAAATGTTATGGGGAATCATTGATGATGAAGGTGTGGAGCTTGGGTTCTATGTAAAGAGTGATTGCTTACCAATTTTCTTTCATGTTTGTGTGTGATTCTTGGTGGCTGTGTAGGTCTTATGACACTACCTCCCAAGCACCCTCCTACCTCCCCTCCAGGGCCCTCAACAGATGTGTGTGTAACTCCATGTGGTTAAAGCAAAGAAACTAAAGGCTACTGTGTTATCAGTGACACAAAAGTTGGAAATGATTAAGTCTCTTGAGAAGGGTAATGCTGCCAAAGTTAGATTGTGATTACAGTACAGTACTTCCCTATCCCTCTGTGCAGAGATCATGAATTACGCAATCAACATTTGTGATTACAAGAATAAGTATAAGAACAAGTGCTCAGGAAACATGGATGACCTGGATTATTTAATGACCCTGTGGTATAAGGAAAAACTGAGACAAAACTTTGCTATACCTTACCCTATTCAAGAATTCTGGTTGGGACAGTGTTTATTTATTTATCTTTATTTATTATACTTTGTCGCTGTCTCCCACATTAGCAAGGTAGCACAAGGAAACAGAAGAAAGAATGGCCCAACCCAACCACATACATGTATATACATACACGTCCACACGAGCATATATACATACCTACACATTTTAACGTATACATATATATACACACACAGACATATACATATATACACAGGCACATAATTCATACTTGCTACCCTTATTCATTCCCGTCGCCACCCCACCATACATACAGTGTTTATTCTGACAAATTCTTAAAGTATTCTACAATACACTAACATGTTAAATTACTGTGGCAACATTATAATTAAGATTCTGTAACTGTATGATCCCTATGTAGAGTATTGTACTGCAGTGGGGAGGCTTTCAAATAACTTAAATTTTGATCTTGCAACAGCATTGGTATGAATTCATGACAAAGGAGATCCACAGTTTTAATTTTATCATTAATTATTTCATTATTGTTTTCTTGTCAGCGTTGTGGATTCTTAATATCCCTCCAGTTTTGGGTTTACGGTTCACTGTGTTATGTAAGGGAGCCCGTGTGCGTTTTTCTTTTAGGTATAAGTTTCGTGTTTAGAACTAGACTTTTTTTGTGATCTCTACTGATGGTCAGTAGCTTGGTCTGATGGTGTTTCCTTTGCTATGTGAGGTCAACTATCTGTTGGGGTTTGGGATATATTGATTTACTAGTATTTTGTTGTAGGTCCTTCTTACTGAAATGAGAAATGTTATGGGGAATCATTGATGATGAAGGTGTGGAGCTTGGGTTCTATGTAGAGAGTGAATGCTGACCAATCTGCTTTCGTGTTTGTGTGTGATTTTTGGTGGCTGTGTAGGTCTTATCACATTACCTCCCAAACACCTTCCTACCTCCCCTCCAGGGCCCTCAACAGATGTGTGTGTAACTTCACGTGGTTAAAGCAAAGAAACTAAAGGCTACTGTGTTATCAGTGACACAAAAGTTGGAAATGATAAGTCTCTTGAGAAGGATAATGCTGCCAAAGTTAGATTGTGATTACAGTGATTACAGTACAGTACTTCCCTATCCCCCTGTGCAGAGATCATGAATTATGCAATCAACATTTGTGATTAGAGAATAATTATAAGGACAAAGTGCTCAGGAAACATGGATGACCTGGATTATTTAATGACCCTGTGGTATAAGGAAAAACTGAGACAAAACTTTGCTATACCTTACCCTACTGAAGAATTCTGGTTGTGACGGTGTTTCCTGACAAATTCTTAAAGTATTCAACTATACACTAACATATTAATCTAGCTTATTCAACGAACCTTCAAAATACTCACTCCATCGCCTTCTCACATCACCTCTACTTGTTACTACCTCCCCATTAGCCCTTCACAGAGAAGAGGCAGTGAAAGTTTTGTGGAAGATGAAAGCTGACAAGGTGGCGGGTTTGGGTGAGGTGCCTGAGGATTGGCGGAAAGCATGCATACTGCCATTGTACAAGGCAAAGGAGATAAGGTGAGTGTTCAAATTACAGAGGTACAAGGTTATTGAGTATTCCTGGGAAATTATATGGGGGGGTATTGATTGAGAGGGTGAAGGGATATACAGAGCATCAGATTGGGGAAGAGCAGTGTGGTTTTCAGAGGTGGTATAGGATTCGTGGATCAGGTGTTTGCTTTGAAGATTGTATGTGGAAAAATACTTAGAAAATCAAATGATTTGTATGTAGCATTTATGGATCTGAAAAAGGCTCTCTGGATGGTATTAGAATATATGGTGTGGGAGGCAAGTTGCTAGAAACAGTAAAAAGTTTTTATTTAGGATGTATGGTCGGTGCACGAGTGGGAAGAGAGGAAAGTGATCAGTTCTCAGTGAATGTCAGTTTGCGGCAGGGGTGTGTGATGTCTCCTTGGTTGTTTAATTCGTTTATGGATGGGGTTGCTAGGGAGGTGAATGCAAGAGTTTTGGAGAGACGGGCAAGTATGCAGTCTGTTGTGGATGAGAGTGCTTGGGAAGTGAGTAAGTTGTTGTTTGCTGATGATACAGCGCTGGTGGCTGATTCAGGTGAGAAACTGCAGAAGCTGTGATTGGAGTTTGGTAAAGTGTGTGAAGAAGAAACCTGAGAGTAAATGGAATAAGAGCAAGGTTATTAGGTACAGTAGTATTAAGGGACAAGTCAATTGGGAGGTAAGTTTAATTGTAGAAAAAACTGTAGGAATGAAGTGTTTTAGATATCTGGGCGTGGATTTGGCAGCAGATGGAACCAGGAAGCGGAATCATTGATGATGAAGGTGTGGAGCTTGGGTTCTATATAGAAAATAATGCTGACTAATTTTCTTTCATGTTTGTGTGTGATTCTTGGTGGCTGTGTAGGTCTTATGACACTACCTCCCAAGCACCCTCCTACCTCCCCTCCAGGGCCTCAACAGATGTGTGTGTAACTCCATGTGGTTTAAAGCAAAGAAACTAAAGGTACTGTGTTATCAGTGACACAAAAGTTGGAAATGATTAAGTCTCTTGAGAAGGGTAATGCTGCAAAGTTAGATTGTGATTACAGTACAGTACTTCCCTATCCCCCTGTGCAGAGGATCATGAATTACGCAATCAACATTTGTGATTACAAGAATAAGTATAAGAACAAGTGCTCAGGAAACATGGATGACCTGGATTATTTAATGACCCTGTGGTATAAGGAAAAACTGAGACAAAACTTTGCTATACCTTACCCTATTCAAGAATTCTGGTTGGGACAGTGTTTATTTATTTATCTTTATTTATTATACTTTGTCGCTGTCTCCCACATTAGCAAGGTAGCACAAGGAAACAGAAGAAAGAATGGCCCAACCAACCACATACATGTATATACATACACGTCCACAGAGCATATATACATACCTACACATTTTAACGTATACATATATATACACACACAGACATATACATATATACACAGGCACATAATTCATACTTGCTACCCTTATTCATTCCCGTCGCCACCACCATACATACAGTGTTTATTCTGACAAATTCTTAAAGTATTCTACAATACACTAACATGTTAAATTACTGTGGCAACATTATAATTAAGATTCTGTAACTGTATGATCCTATGTAGAGTATTGTACTGCAGTGGGGAGGCTTTCAAATAACTTAAATTTTGATCTTGCTACAGCATTGGTATGAATTCATGACAAAGGAGATCCCACAGTATATTAATATTTATCATCATAATTATTATCATTATTGTTTCTCTTGTCAGCGTTGTGGATTTCTATAATATCCATCACAGTTGTGGGTTTAGCGGTTCACTGTGTTATGTAAGGAGAGCCAGTGTGCTGTTTGCTTTTAGTGTATAAGTTACAGCTGTTTAGAACTAGACTTGTTTTGTGATCTCTACTGATGGTCAGTAGCTTGGTCTGATGGTGTTTCCTTTGCTATGTGAGGTCCACTATCTGTTGGGGTTTGGGATATATTGATTTACTAGTATTTTGTTGTAGGTCCTTCTTACTGAAATGAGAAATGTTATGGGGAATCATTGATGATGAAGGTGTGGAGCTTGGGTTCTATGTAAAGAGTGATTGCTTACCAATTTTCTTTCATGTTTGTGTGTGATTTTTGGTGGCTGTGTAGGTCTTATCACATTACCTCCCAAACACCTTCCTACCTCCCCTCCAGGGCCCTCAACAGATGTGTGTGTAACTTCACGTGGTTAAAGCAAAGAAACTAAAGGCTACTGTGTTATCAGTGACACAAAAGTTGGAAATGATAAGTCTCTTGAGAAGGATAATGCTGCCAAAGTTAGATTGTGATTACAGTGATTACAGTACAGTACTTCCCTATCCCCCTGTGCAGAGATCATGAATTATGCAATCAACATTTGTGATTAGAGAATAATTATAAGGACAAAGTGCTCAGGAAACATGGATGACCTGGATTATTTAATGACCTGTGGTATAAGGAAAAACTGAGACAAAACTTTGCTATACCTTACCTACTGAAGAATTCTGGTTGTGACGGTGTTTCCTGACAAATTCTTAAAGTATTCAACTATACACTAACATATTAATCTAGCTTATTCAACGAACCTTCAAAATACTCACTCCATCGCCTTCTCACATCACCTCTACTTGTTACTACCTCCCCATTAGCCCTTCACAGAGAAGAGGCAGTGAAAGTTTTGTGGAAGATGAAAGCTGACAAGGTGGCGGGTTTGGGTGAGGTGCCTGAGGATTGGCGGAAAGCATGCATACTGCCATTGTACAAGGCAAAGGAGATAAGGTGAGTGTTCAAATTACAGAGGTACAAGGTTATTGAGTATTCCTGGGAAATTATATGGGGGGGTATTGATTGAGAGGGTGAAGGGATATACAGAGCATCAGATTGGGGAAGAGCAGTGTGGTTTTCAGAGGTGGTATAGGATTCGTGGATCAGGTGTTTGCTTTGAAGATTGTATGTGGAAAAATACTTAGAAAATCAAATGGATTTGTATGTAGCATTTATGGATCTGAAAAAGGCTCTCTGGAAAGGTATTAAGCATATATGGTGTGGGAGGCAAGTTGCTAGAAACAGTAAAAAGTTTTTATTTAGGATGTAAGGCAGGTGCACGGAGTGGGAAGAGAGGAAAGTGATCAGTTCTCAGTGAATGTCAGTTTGCGGCAGGGGTGTGTGATGTCTCCTTGGTTGTTTAATTCGTTTATGGATGGGGTTGCTAGGGAGGTGAATGCAAGAGTTTTGGAGAGACGGGCAAGTATGCAGTCTGTTGTGGATGAGAGTGCTTGGGAAGTGAGTAAGTTGTTGTTTGCTGATGATACAGCGCTGGTGGCTGATTCAGGTGAGAAACTGCAGAAGCTGGTGATTGAGTTTGGTAAAGTGTGTGAAGAAGAAACCTGAGAGTAATGGGAATAAGAGCAAGGTTATTAGGTACAGTAGTATTAAGGGACAAGTCAATTGGGAGGTAAGTTTAAGTGGAGTAAAAAACTGGAGGAAATGAAGTGTTTTAGATATCTGGGCGTGGATTTGGCAGCAGATGGAACCATGGAAGCGGAATCATTGATGATGAAGGTGTGGAGCTTGGGTTCTATATAGAAAAATAATGCTGACTAATTTTCTTTCATGTTTGTGTGTGATTTTTGGTGGCTGTGTAGGTCTTATTACACTACCTCCCAAGCACCATCCTACCTCCCCTCCAGGGCCCTCAACAGATGTGGGTGTAACTTCCTGTGGTTAAAGCATAGAAACCAAAGGCTACTGTGTTATCAGTGACACAAAAGTTGGAAATTATTAGGTGTCTAGAGATGGGTACCACTGCCAAATTGTTAAAATCTGATTACAGTGCAGTACTTCCCTATCCCCCTGTGAAGAGATCATGAATTACGCAATCAAAATTTGTGATTACAAGAATAATTATAAGAACAAGTGCTCAGGAAACATGGATGACCTGGATTATTTAATGACCTGTGGTATAAGGAAAAAACTGAGACAAAACTTTGCTATACCTTACCTATTCAAGAATTCTGGTTGGGACAGTTTATTTCTTTATTTTTATTTATCATACTTTGTCGCTGTCTCCCACATTAGCAAGGTAGCACAAGGAAACAGACGAAAGAATGGCCCAACCCAACCACATACACATGTATATACATACACGTCCACACGAGCATATATACATACCTACACATCTCAACGTATACATACATATACACACACAGACATATACATATATACACACGTACATAATTCATACTTGCTACCCTTATTCATTCCCGTTGCTACCCCACACCATACATACAGTGTTAATCCTGACAAATTCTTAAAGTATTCTACAATACAATAACATGTTAAGTTACTGTGGCAACATTATAATTAAGCTTCTGTAACTATATGATCCCTATGTAGAGTATTGTACGGCAGTGGGGAGGCTTTCAAATAACTCAAATTTTGATCTTGCAACATCATTGGTATGAATTCATGACAAAGGAGGAGATTCTACTGTATATCAATATTCATCATTGTTATTATTATCATTATTGTTTCTCTTGTCAGCGATGTGGATTTCTTTAATATCCATCACAGTTGTGGGTTTAGATGTTCATTGTATTATATAAGGAGAGCCAGTGTGCTGTTTGCTTTAAGTGTAAAGTTGGAGGTGTTCAGAACTAGACTTGTTTTGTAATCTCTACTGGTGGTGAGTAGTTTGGCCTGATGGTGTTTCTTTGCTATGTGAGGTCAACTATCTGTTGGGGTTTGGGTTATATTGATTTATTAGTATTTGTGGCAGGTCCATCTTGCTAGCTTCATTGATAGTGATACTGAAATGAGAAATGTTATGGGGAATCATTGATGATGAAGGTGTGGAGCTTGGGTTCTATGTAAAGAGTGATTGCTTACCAATTTTCTTTCATGTTTGTGTGTGATTCTTGGTGGCTGTGTAGGTCTTATGACACTACCTCCCAAGCACCCTCCTACCTCCCCTCCAGGGCCCTCAACAGATGTGTGTGTAACTCCATGTGGTTAAAGCAAAGAAACTAAAGGCTACTGTGTTATCAGTGACACAAAAGTTGGAAATGATTAAGTCTCTTGAGAAGGGTAATGCTGCCAAAGTTAGATTGTGATTACAGTACAGTACTTCCCTATCCCTCTGTGCAGAGATCATGAATTACGCAATCAACATTTGTGATTACAAGAATAAGTATAAGAACAAGTGCTCAGGAAACATGGATGACCTGGATTATTTAATGACCCTGTGGTATAAGGAAAAACTGAGACAAAACTTTGCTATACCTTACCCTATTCAAGAATTCTGGTTGGGACAGTGTTTATTTATTTATCTTTATTTATTATACTTTGTCGCTGTCTCCCACATTAGCAAGGTAGCACAAGGAAACAGAAGAAAGAATGGCCCAACCCAACCACATACATGTATATACATACACGTCCACACGAGCATATATACATACCTACACATTTTAACGTATACATATATATACACACACAGACATATACATATATACACAGGCACATAATTCATACTTGCTACCCTTATTCATTCCCGTCGCCACCCCACCATACATACAGTGTTTATTCTGACAAATTCTTAAAGTATTCTACAATACACTAACATGTTAAATTACTGTGGCAACATTATAATTAAGATTCTGTAACTGTATGATCCCTATGTAGAGTATTGTACTGCAGTGGGGAGGCTTTCAAATAACTTAAATTTTGATCTTGCAACAGCATTGGTATGAATTCATGACAAAGGAGATCCCACAGTATATTAATATTTATCATCATAATTATTATCATTATTGTTTCTCTTGTCAGCGTTGTGGATTTCTATAATATCCATCACAGTTGTGGGTTTAGCGGTTCACTGTGTTATGTAAGGAGAGCCAGTGTGCTGTTTGCTTTTAGTGTATAAGTTACAGCTGTTTAGAACTAGACTTGTTTTGTGATCTCTACTGATGGTCAGTAGCTTGGTCTGATGGTGTTCCTTTGCTATGTGAGGTCCACTATCTGTTGGGGTTTGGGATATATTGATTTACTAGTATTTGTTGTAGGTCCTTCTTACTGAAATGAGAAATGTTATGGGGAATCATTGATGATGAAGGTGTGGAGCTTGGGTTCTATGTAGAGAGTGAATGCTGACCAATCTGCTTTCGTGTTTGTGTGTGATTTTTGGTGGCTGTGTAGGTCTTATCACATTACCTCCCAAACACCTTCCTACCTCCCCTCCAGGGCCCTCAACAGATGTGTGTGTAACTTCACGTGGTTAAAGCAAAGAAACTAAAGGCTACTGTGTTATCAGTGACACAAAAGTTGGAAATGATTAAGTCTCTTGAGAAGGATAATGCTGCCAAAGTTAGATTGTGATTACAGTGATTACAGTACAGTACTTCCCTATCCCCCTGTGCAGAGATCATGAATTATGCAATCAACATTTGTGATTAGAGAATAATTATAAGGACAAGTGCTCAGGAAATATGGATGACATGGATTACTTAATGACCCTGTGGTATAAGGAAAAACTGAGACAAAACTTTGCTATACCTTACCCTACTGAAGAATTCTGGTTGTGACGGTGTTCCTGACAAATTCTTAAAGTATTCAACTATACACTAACATATTAATCTAGCTTATTCAACGAACCTTCAAAATACTCACTCCATCGCCTTCTCACATCACCTCTACTTGTTACTACCTCCCCATTAGCCCCCTTCACAGAGAAGAGGCAGTGAAAGTTTTGTGGAAGATGAAAGCTGACAAGGTGGCGGGTTTGGGTGAGGTGCCTGAGGATTGGCGGAAAGCATGCATACTGCCATTGTACAAAGGCAAAGGAGATAAGGTGAGTGTTCAAATTACAGAGGTACAAGGTTATTGAGTATTCCTGGGAAATTATATGGGGGGGTATTGATTGAGAGGGTGAAGGGATATACAGAGCATCAGATTGGGGAAGAGCAGTGTGGTTTCAGAGGTGGTATAGGATTCGTGGATCAGGTGTTTGCTTTGAAGATTGTATGTGGAAAAATACTTAGAAAATCAAATGGATTTGTATGTAGCATTTATGGATCTGAAAAAGGCTCTCTGGAAGGTATTAAGAATATATGGTGTGGGAGGCAAGTTGCTAGAAACAGTAAAAAGTTTTTATTTAGGATGTAAGGCAGGTGCACGAGTGGGAAGAGAGGAAAGTGATCAGTTCTCAGTGAATGTCAGTTTGCGGCAGGGGTGTGTGATGTCTCCTTGGTTGTTTAATTCGTTTATGGATGGGGTTGCTAGGGAGGTGAATGCAAGAGTTTTGGAGAGACGGGCAAGTATGCAGTCTGTTGTGGATGAGAGTGCTTGGGAAGTGAGTAAGTTGTTGTTTGCTGATGATACAGCGCTGGTGGCTGATTCAGGTGAGAAACTGCAGAAGCTGGTGATTGAGTTTGGTAAAGTGTGTGAAAGAAGAAACCTGAGAGTAAATGGGAATAAGAGCAAGGTTATTAGGTACAGTAGTATTAAGGGACAAGTCAATTGGGAGGTAAGTTTAAGTGGAGAAAAACTGGAGGAAATGAAGTGTTTTAGATATCTGGGCGTGGATTTGGCAGCAGATGGAACCATGGAAGCGGAATCATTGATGATGAAGGTGTGGAGCTTGGGTTCTATATAGAAAAATAATGCTGACTAATTTTCTTTCATGTTTGTGTGTGATTTTTGGTGGCTGTGTAGGTCTTATTACACTACCTCCCAAGCACCATCCTACCTCCCCTCCAGGGCCCTCAACAGATGTGGGTGTAACTTCCTGTGGTTAAAGCATAGAAACCAAAGGCTACTGTGTTATCAGTGACACAAAAGTTGGAAATTATTAGGTGTCTAGAGATGGGTACCACTGCCAAATTGTTAAAATCTGATTACAGTGCAGTACTTCCCTATCCCCCTGTGAAGAGATCATGAATTATGCAATCAACATTTGTGATTACAAAAATAATTATAAGAACAAGTGCTCAGGAAACATGGATGACCTGGATTATTTAATGACCCTGTGGTATAAGGAAAAACTGAGACAAAACTTTGCTATACCTTACCCTATTCAAGAATTCTGGTTGGGACAGTTTATTTCTTTATTTTTATTTATCATACTTTGTCGCTGTCTCCCACATTAGCAAGGTAGCACAAGGAAACAGACGAAAGTATGGCCCAACCCACCCACATACACATGCATATACATATACATGTATATATATACACGTCCACACACGCACATATACATACCTACACATCTCAACTTATACATGTATATACACACATAGACATATACATATATACACACGTACATAATTCATACTTGCTACCCTTATTCATTCCCGTTGCTACCCCACCATACATACAGTGTTAATCCTGACAAATTCTTAAAGTATTCTACAATACACTAACACGTTAAATTAATGTAGCAACACTGTAATTAAGCTTCTGTAACTATATGATCCCTATGTAGAGTATTGTACGGCAGTGGGGAGGCTTTCAAATAGCTCAAATTTTGATCTTGCAACATCGTTGGTATGAATTCATGACAAAGGAGGAGATTCTACAGTATATTTATATTTATCATCGTAATTATTATCATTACTGTTTCTCTTGTCAGCGTTGTGGATTTCTTTAATATCCATAACAGTTGTGGGTTTAGCGGTTCATTGTGTGATGTAAGGAGAGCCAGTGTCCTATTTGCTTCTAGTGTATAAGTTACAGCTGTTTAGAACTAGACTTGTTTTGTGATCTTTACTGGTGGTGAGTAGTTAGGTCTGATGGTGTTTTTTTTTGCTATGTGAGGTCCACTATCTGTTGGGGTTTGGGTTATACTTATTTACTAGTATTTGTGGTAGGTCCTTCTTACTAGCTTGATTGATAATGATACTGAAATGAAAAATGTTATGGGGTATTATTGAGGATGAAGGCATGGAGCTTGGGTTCTATATAGAGAGTGAATCCTGACCAATCTGCTTTCGTGTTTGTGTGTGAATTTTGGTGGCTGTGTAGGTCTTATCACACTACCTCCCAAGTACCCTCCTACCTCCCCTCCAGGGCCCTCAACAGATGTGGGTGTAACTCTCTGTGGTTAAAGTAAAGAAACCAAAGGTCACTGTGTTATCAGTGACACAAAAGTTGGAAATTATTAAGTGTCTTGAGAAGGGTACACCTGCCAAATTGATATAATCTGATTACAGTACAGTACTTTCCTATCCCCCTGTGCAGAGATCATGAATTACGCAATCAAAATTTGTGATTACAAGAATAATTATAAGAACAAGTGCTCAGGAAACATGGATGACCTGGATTATTTAATGACATTGTGGTATAAGGAAATACTGAGACAAAACTTTGCTATACCTTACCCTATTCAAGAATTCTGGTTGGGACAGTGTTTATTTATTCATTTTTATTTATCATACTTTGTCGCTGTCTCCCGCGTTAGCAAGGTAGCACAAGGAAACAGACGAAAGAATGGCCCAACCCAACCACATACACATGTATATACATACACGTCCACACGAGCATATATACATACCTACACATCTCAACGTATACATACATATACACACACAGACATATACATATATACACAGGCACATAATTCATACTTGCTACCCTTATTCATTCCCGTCGCCACCCCACCATACATACATTGTTTATTCTGACAAATTCTTAAAGTATTCTACAATACAATAACATGTTAAGTTACTGTGGCAACATTATAATTAAGCTTCTGTAACTGTATGATCCCTATGTAGAGTATTGTACTGCAGTGGGGAGGCTTTCAAATAACTCAAATTTTGATCTTGCAACAGCGTTGGTATGAATTCATGGCAAAGGATGATCCTACAGTATATTAATATTTATCATCATAATTATTATCATTATTGTTTCTCCTGTCAGCGTTGTGGACTTCTATAATATCCATCACAGTTGTGGGTTTAGCGGTTCACTGTGTTATGTAAGAAGAGCCAGTGTGCTGTTTGCTTTTAGTGTATAAGTTACAGCTGTTTAGAACTAGACTTGTTTTGTGATCTCTACTGGTGGTCAGTAGCTTGGTCTGATGGTGTTTCTTTGCTATGTGAGGTCCACTATCTGTTGGGGTTTGGGATATATTGATTTACTAGTGTTTGTTGTAGGTCCTTCTTACTGAAATGAGAAATGTTATGGGGAATCATTGATGATGAAGGTGTGGAGCTTGGGTTCTATGTAGAGAGTGAATGCTGACCAATCTGCTTTCGTGTTTGTGTGTGATTTTTGGTGGCTGTGTAGGTCTTATCACATTACCTCCCAAACATCTTCCTACCTCCACTCCAGGGCCCTCAACAGATGTGTGTGTAATTCCCGGTGGTTAAAGCAAAGAAACTAAAGGCTACTGTGTTATCAGTGACACAAAAGTTGGAAAAGATTCTCTTGAGAAGGATAATGCTGCCAAAGTTAGATTGTGATTACAGTACAGTACTTCCCTATTCCCCTGTGCAGAGATCATGAATTACGCAATCAACATTTGTGATTAGAGAATAATTATAAGAACAAGTGCTCAGGAAATGTGGATGACATGGATTACTTAATGACCCTGTGGTATAAGGAAAAACTGAGACAAAACTTTGCTATACCTTACCCTATTGAAGAATTCTGGGTGTGATGGTGTTCCTGAAAAATTCTTAAAGTATTCAACTATACACTAACATATCAAATTACTCCTAAGTCATTCTCCCTAACCCTCTCACTTCGCACACTACCTTGACCAAAGCTCCCTATATCTGCCACTCTATCATCTAGCTTATTCAACGAACCTTCAAAATACTCACTCCATCTTCTCACATCACCTCTACTTGTTATTACCTCCCCATTAGCCCCCTTCACAGAGAAGAGACGGTGGAAGTTTTGTGGAAGATGAAAGCTGACAAAGTGGCGGGTTTGGGTGAGGTGCCTGAGGATTGGCGGAAAGCATGCATACTGCCATTGTACAAAGGCAAAGGAGATAAAGGTGAGTGTTCAAATTACAGAGGTACAAGGTTATTGAGTATTCCTGGGAAATTATATGGGAGTGTATTGATTGAGAGGGTGAAGGGATATACAGAGCATCAGATTGGGGAAGAGCAGTGTGGTTTCAGAAGTGGTATAGGATTCGTGGATCAGGTGTTTGCTTTGAAGAATGTATGTGGAAAAATACTTAGAAAATGAAATGGATTTGTATGTAGCATTTATGGATCTGAGAAAGGCTCTCTGGAAGGTATTAAGAATATATGGTGTGGGAGGCAAGTTGCTAGAAACAGTGAAAAGTTTTTATTGAGGATGTAATGCATGTGCACGAGTGGGAAGAGAGGAAAGTGATCGGTTCTCAGTGAATGTCGGTTTGCAGCAGGGGTGTGTGATGTCTCTTTGGTTGTTTAATTTGTTTATGGATGGGGTTGTTAGGGAGGTAAATGCAAGAGTTTTGGAGAGACGGGCAAGTATGCAGTCTGTTGTGGATGAGAGCGCTTGGGAAGTGAGTTAGTTGTTGTTTGCTGATGATACAGCGCTGGTGGCTGATTCAGGTGAGAAACTGCAGAAGCTGGTGACTGAGTTGGTAAAGTGTGTGAAAGAAGAAACCTGAGAGTAAATGGGAATAAGAGCAAGGTTATTAGGTACAGTAGTATTGAGGGACAAGTCAACTGGGAGGTAAGTTTGAGTGGAGAAAAACTGGAGGAAATGAAGTGTTTTAGATATCTGGGAGTGGATTTGGCAGCAGATGGAACCATGGAAGCAGAATCATTGATGATGAAGGTGTGGAGCTTGGGTTCTATACAGAAAAATAATGCTGACTAATTTTCTTTCATGTTTGTGTGTGATTTTTGGTGGCTGTGTTGGTCTTATCACACTACCTCCCAAGCACCATCCTACCTCCCCTCCAGGGCCCTCAATAGATGTGGGTGTAACTTCCTGTGGTTAAAGCAAAGAAACCAAAGGCTACTGAGTTATCAGCGACACAAAAGTTGGAAATTATTAGGTGTCTAGAGAAGGGTAATGCTGCCAAAGTTAGATTGTGATTACAGTACAGTACTTCCCTATCCCCCTGTGCAGAGATCATGAATTACGCAATCAACATTTGTGATTACAAAAATAATTATAAGAACAAGTGCTCAGGAAACATGGATGACCTGGATTATTTAATGACCCTGTGGTATAAGGAAAAACTTAGACAAAACTTTGCTATACCTTACCCTATTAAAGAATTCTGGTTGGGACAGTTTATTTCTTTCTTTTTATTTATCATACTTTGTCGCTGTCTCCCGCATTAGCAAGGTATCACAAGGAAACAGACGAAAGTATGGCCCAACCCACCCACATACACATGCATATACATACACATGTATACATATACACGTCCACACACACACATATACATATACACATATACACACACCTACAAATCTCAACATATACATGTATATACACACACAGACATATACATATATACACATGTACATAATTCAAACTTGCTACCCTTATTCATTCCCGTCGCCAACCCGCCATACATACAGTGTTTATCCTGACAAATCCTTAAAGTATTCTACAATTCACTAACAAGTTAAATTAATGTGGCAACACTGTAATTAAGCTTCTGTACTTATATGATCCCTATGTAGAATATTGTACTGCAGTGGGGAGGCTTTCAAACAGCTCAAATTTTGATCTTGCAACAGCGTTGGTATGAATTCATGACAAAGGAGGAGATTCTACAGTATATTTATATTTATCATCATAATTATTATCATCACTGTTTCTCTTGTCAGCGTTGTGGATTTCTTTAATATCCATCACAGTTGTGGGTTTAGCGGTTCATTGTGTGATGTAAGGAGAGCCAGTGTCCTATTTGCATCTAGTGTATAAGTTAGAGCTGTTTAGAACTAGACTTGTTTTGTGATCTCTACTGGTGGTGAGTAGTTAGGTCTGGTGGTGTTTTTTTTTGCTATGTGAGGTCTACTATCTGTTGGGGTTTGGGTTATACTTATTTACTAGTATTTGTGGTAGGTCCTTCTTGCTAGCTTGATTGATAATGATACTGAAATGAGAAACGTTATGGGGTATTATTGAGGATGAAGGCATGGAGCTTGGGTTCTATGTATAGAGTGAATGCTGATCAATCTGCTTTCGTGTTTGTGTGTGATTTTTGGTGGCTGTGTAGGTCTTATCACACCAACTCCCAAGCACCCTCCTACCTCCCCTCCAGGGCCCTCAACAGATGTGGGTGTAACTCTCTGTGGTTAAAGTAAAGAAACCCAAGGTCACTGTGTTATCAGTGACACAAAAGTTGGAAATTATTAAGTGTCTTGAGAAGGGTACACCTGCCAAATTGATATAATCTGATTACAGTACAGTACTTCCCTATCCCCCTGTGCAATCATGAATTATGCAATCAACATTTGTGATTAGAGAATAATTATAAGAACAAGTGCTCAGGAAATATGCATGACATAGATTACTTAATGACCCTGTGGTATAAGGAAAAACTGAGACAAAACTTTGCTATACCTTACCCTATTGAAGAATTCTGGTTGTGATGGTGTTTATCCTGACAAATTCTTAATGTATTCTACAATACACTAACATACTGAATTACTCTCAAATCATTCTCCCTAACCCTCTCACTTCGCACACCACCTCGACCAAAACACCCTATACCTGCCACTCTATCGTCTAACACATTCAACAAACCTTCAAAATACTCACTCCATCTTCTCACATCACCACTAGTTGTTGTTATTACCTCCCCATTAGCCCCTTTACAGAGAAGAAGTGGTGAAACTTTGTGGAAGATGAAGGCTGGCAAGGCGGCGGGTTTGGGTGAGGTGCTTGAGGATTGGCGGAATGCATGCATAGTGCCATTGTTCAAAGGCAACATTGTACAAAGGTGAGTGTTCAAATTACAGAGGTATAAGTTCATTGAGTATTCCTGGGAAATTATATGGGAGGATATTGATTGAGAGGGTGAAGGCATGTACAGAGCATCAGATTGGGGAAGAGCAGTGTGGTTTCAGAAGTGGTATGGGATGTGTATGTAGCATTTACAGATCTGGAGAAGGCTCTGGAAGGTATTAACAATATATGGTGTGGGAGGAAAGTTGCTAGAAACAGTGAAAAGTTTTTATTGAGGATGTAAGGCGTGTGCACGAGTGGGAAAAGAGGAAAGTCATCGGTTCTCAGTGAATGTCGGTTTGCGGCAGGGGTGCATAATGTCTCCTTGGTTGTTTAATTTGTTTATGGATGGGGTTGTTAGGGAGGTGAATGCAAGACTTTTGGAGAGAGGGGCAAGTATGAAGTCTGTTGTGGATAAGAGACCTTGGGAAGTGAGTCAGTTGTTGTTCGCTGATGATACAGTGCTGGTGGCTGATTCAGGTGAGAAACTGCAGAGGCTGGTGACTGAGTTTGGTAAAGTGTGTGAAGGAAGAAAGTTGAGAGTAAATGTGAATAAGAGCAAGGTTATTAGGTACAGTAGGGTTGAGGGTCAAGTCAATTGGGAGGTACATTTGAATGGAGAAAAACTGGAGGAAGTGAAGTGTTTTAGATATCTGGGAGTGGATTTGGCAGTGGATGGAACCATGGAAGCGGAAGTGAATCATAGGGTGGGGGAGGGGGCGAAAATTCTGGGAGCGATGAAAAATGTGTGGAAGTCGAGAACATTATCTTGGAAAGGAAAAATGGGTATGTTTGAAGGAATAGTGGTTCCAACAATGTTGTATGGATGCGAGGTGCGGGCTATGGAGAGAGTTGTGCGCAGGATGGTGGATGTGCTGGAAATGAGATGTTTGAGGATAATATGTGGTGTGAGGTGGTTTGATCAAGTAAGTAATAATAGGGTAAGAGAGATGTGTGGTAATAAAAAGAGTGTGGTTGAGAGAGCAGAAGAGGGTGTTTTGAAATGTTTTGGTTCATGGAGAGAATGAGTGATGAAAGATTGACCAAGAGGATATATGTGTCAGAGGTGGAGGGAACGAGGAGAAGTGCGAGACCAAATTGGAGGTGGAAAGATGGAGTGAAAAAGATTTTGTGTGATCGGGGCCTAAACATGCAGGAGGGTGAAAGGCGTGCAAGGAATAGAGCGAATTGGAACGATGTGGTATACCGTGGTCGAAGTGCTGTCAATGGATTGAACCAGGTCATGTGAAGCGTCGGGGTAAACCATGGAAAGGTTTGTGGGGCCTGGATGTGGAAAGGGAGCTGTAGTTTCAGTGCATTATACATGACAGCTAGAGACTGAGTGTGAAAGAATGTGGCCTTTGTTGTCTTTTCCTAGCACTACCTTGCACACATGAGGGGGGAGGGGGTTGTTATTTCATGTGTGGCGGGGTGGTAATGGGAATTAATAAGGGCAGACAGTATGAATTATGTACATGTGTATATATGTATATGTCTGTGTGTAAATATATGTATACATTGAGATGTATAGGTACGTATATTTGCGTGTGTGGACGTGTATGTATATACATGTGTATGATGGTGGGTTGGGCCATTCTTTCGTCTGTTTCCTTGCACTACCTCGCTAATGCGGGAAACAGCAACAAAGCAAAATAAATAAATAATAAATAAATAAAATGACTCATGGTACATGAGGTGAAAAAGAGGGCAAATGAGAGTTGGGGTGAGACAGAATCATTAAATTTTAGGGAGAATAAAAAGATGTTTTGGAAGGAGGTAAATAAAGTGCGTAAGACAAGACAAATGGGAACTTCAGTGAAGGGGGCTAATGGGGAGGTGATAACAAGTAGTGGTGATGTGAGAAGATAGAGTGAGTATTTTGAAGGTTAGTTGAATGTGTTTGACGATAGAGTGGCAGATATAGGGTGTTTTGGTCGAGGTGGTGTGTAAAGTGAGAGGGTTAGGGAAAATGACTTGGTAAACAGAGAAGAGGTAGTAAAAGCTTTGTGGAAGGTGAAAACCAGAAAGGCAGCAGGTTTGGATGGTACTGCAGTGGAATTTATTAAAAAAGGGGGTGACTGTATTGTTGACTGGTTGGTAACGTTATTTAATATATGTATGACTCGTGGTGAGGTGCCTGAGGATTGGAGGAATGCTTGCATAATGCCACTGTACAAAGGCAAAGGGGATAAAAGTGAGTGCTCAAATTACAGAGGTATAAGTTTGTTGAGTATTCCTGGGAAATTATATGTGAGGGTATTGATTAAGAGGGTGAAGGCATGAACAGAGCATCAGATTGGGGAAGAGCAGTGTGGTTTCAGAAGTGGTAGAGGATGTGTGGATCAGGTGTTTGCTTTGAAGAATGTATGTGAGAAATACTTAGAAAAGCAAATGGATGTGTATGAAGCATTGATGGATATGGAGAAGGCATATGATAGAGTTGATAGAGATGCTCTGTGGAAGGTATTAAAAATATATGGTGTGGGGGCAAGTTGTTAGAAGCAGTGAAAAGTTTTTATCGAGGATGTAAGGCATGTGTATGTGTAGGAAGAGAGGAAAGTGATTGGTTCTCAGTGAATGTTTGTTTACAACAGGGGTGTGTGATGTCTCCATGGTTGTTTAATTTGTTTATGGATGGGGTTGTTAGGGAGGTGAATGCCAGAGTTTTGGAAAGAGGGGCAAGTATGCAGTCTGTTGTGGATGAGAGAGCTTGGGAAGTGAGTCAGTTGTTGTTCACTGATGATACAGCGCTGGTGGCTGATTCATGTGAAAAACTGCAGAAGCTGGTGACTGAGTTTGGTAAAGTGTGTGAAAGAAGAAAGCTGAGAGTAAATGAGAATAAGAGCAAGGTTATTAGGTACAGTTGGGTTGAGGGACAAGTCAATTGGGAGGTAAGTTTGAATGGAGAAAAACTGGAGGAAATTAAGTGTTATAGATATCTGGGAGCGGATTTGGCAGTGGATGGAGCCATGGAAGCGGAAGTGAATGGGTGGGGGAGGGGGCGAAAATTCTGGGAGTGTTGAAAAATGTGTGGAAGTCGGGAACATTATCTTGGAAGGCAAAAATGGGTATGTTTGAAGGAATAATGGTTCCAGCAATGCTATATGGTTGCAAGGTGTGGGCTAAGAGTTGTGCGGAGGACGGTGGATGTGCTGGAAATGAGATGTTTGAGGACAATATGTGGTGTGAGGTGGTTTGATCAAGTAAGTAATAATAGGGTAAGAGAGATGTGTGGTAATATAAAGAGTGGTTGAGAAAGCAGAAGAGGGTGTTTTGAAATGGTTTGGTCACATGGAGAGAATGAGTGAGGAAAGATTGTCCAAAAGGATGTATGTGTCGGAGGTGGAGGGAACGAGGAGAAGTGGGAGGCCAAATTGGAGGTGGAAAGATGGAGTGAAAAAGATTTTGTGTGATCGGGGCCTAAACATGCAGGAGGGTGAAAGGAGGGCAAGGAATAGAGTAAATTGGATCGATGTGGTATACCGGGGTTGACATGCTGTCAGTGGATTGAATCAAGGCATGTGAAGCGTCTGGGGTAAACCATGGAAAGCTGTGTATGTATGTATATTTGCGTGTGTGGACGTATGTATATACATGTGCATGGGGGTGGGTTGGGCCATTTCTTTCGTCTGTTTCCTTGCGCTACCTCGCAAACGCGGGAGACAGCGACAAAGAAAAAATATATATATATATATATATATATATATATATATATATATATATATATATATATATATATATCCTGGGAATAAGGGAGAAAGAATACTTCCCACGCATTCCTCACGTGCCGTAGAAGGCGACTAAAGGGGATGGGAGCGGGGGGCTAGAAACCCTCCCCGCCTTGTATTTTAACTTTCTAAAAGGGGAAACAGAAGAAGGAGTCACGCGGGGAGTGCTCATCCCCCTCGAAGGCTCAGATTAGGGTGTCTAAATGTGTGTGGATGTAAGCAAGATGAGAAACAAGGAGAGATAGGTAGTATATTTGAGGAAAGGAACCTGGATGTTTTGGCTCTGAGTGAAACGAAGCTCAAGGGTAAAGGGGAAGAGTGGTTTGGGAATGTCTTGGGAGTAAAGTCAGGGGTTAGTGAGAGGACAAGAGCCAGGGAAGGAGTAGCACTAATCCTGAAACAGGAGTGGTGGGAGTATGTGATAGAGTGTAAGAAAGTAAACTCTAGACTGATATGGGTAAAACTGAAAGTTGATGGAGAGAGATGGGTGATTATTGGTGCATATGTACCTGGGCATGAGAAGAAAGATCATGAGAGGCAAGTCTCTTGGGAGCACCTGAATCAGTGTGTTAGTGGTTTTGATGCACGAGACTGGGTTATAGTGATGGGTGATTTGAATGTAGAGTAATGTGGCAGTTGAGGGAATAATTGGTATACATGGGATGTTCAGTGTTGTAAATGGAAATGGTGAAGAGCTTGTAGATTTATGTGCTGAAAAATGACTGGTGATTGGGAATACCTGGTTTAAAAAGAGAGATATACATAAGCAGACGTATGCAAGTAGGAGAGATGGCCAGAGAGCGTTATTGGATTACGTGTTAATTGATAGGCACACGAAAGAGATACTTTTGGATGTTAATGTGCTGAGAGGTGCAACTGGAGGGATGTCTGATCATTATCTTTTGGAGGCGAAGGTGAAGATTTGTAGAGGTTTTCAGAAAAGAAGAGAGAATGAAGAGAGAAGAGAGTATCATTAAATTTTAGGGAGAATAAAAAGATGTTTTGGAAGGAGGTAAATAAAGTGCGTAAGACAAGGGAGCAAATGGGAACTTCAGTGAAGGGGGCTAATGGGGAGGTGATAACAAGTAGTGGTGATGTGAGAAGGAGATGGAGAGAGTATTTTGAAGGTTTGTTGAATGTGTTTGATGATAGAGTGGCAGATATAGGGTGTTTTGGTCGAGGTGGTGTGCAAAGTGAGAGGGTTACTGAGGATGATTTGGTCAACAGAGAAGAGGTAGTAAAAGCGTTGCAGAAGATGAAAGCCGGCAAGGCAGTGGGTTTGGATGGTATTGCAGTAGAATTTATCAAAAAAGGGGGTGACTGTATTGTTGACTAGTTGGTAAGGTTATTTAATGTATGTATGTCTCATGGTGAGGTGCCTGGGGATTGGTGGAATGCTTGCATAGTGCCACTGTAAAGGCAAAGGGGATAAAAGTGAATGCTCAAATTACAGAGGTATAAGTTTGTTGAGTATTCCAGGGAAATTATATGGGAGGGTATTGATTGAGAGGGTGAAGGCATGTACAGAACATCAGATTGGGGAAGAACAGTGTGGTTTCAGAAGTGGTAGAGGATGTGTGGATCAGGTGTTTGCTTTGAAGAATGTATGTGAGAAATACTTACTAAAGCAAATGGATTTGTATGTAGCATTTATGGATCTGAAGAAGGCATATGAGAGAGTTGATAGAGATGCTTTGTGGAAGGTATTAAGAATATATGGTGTGGGGGGCAAGTTGTTAGAAGCAGTGAAAAGTTTTTATCGAGGATGTAAGGCATGTGTATGTGTAAAAAGAGAGGAAAGTGATTGGTTCTCAGTGAATGTAGGTTAGCGGCAGGGGTGTGTGATGTCTCCATGGTTGTTTAATTTGTTTATGGATGTGGTTGTTAGGGAGGTGAATGCAACAGTTTTGGAGAGAGGGGCAAGTATGCAGTCTATTGTTGATGAGAGAACATGGGAAGTGAGTCAGTTGTTGTTCGCTGATAATACAGCGCTGGTGGCTGATTCGTGTGAGAAACTGCAGAAGCTGGTGACTGAGTTTGGTAAAGTGTGAGAAAGAAGAAAGCTGAGAGTAAATGTGAATTAGAGCAAGGTTATTAGGTACAGTAGGGTTGAGGGACAAGTCAACTGGGAGGCAAAGTTTGAATGGTGAAAAACTGGAGGAAGTGAAGTGTTTTAGATATCTGGGAGTGGATTTGGCAGCGGATGGAACCATGGAAGCGGAAGTGAATCATAGGGTGGGGGAGGGGGCGACAGTTCCGGGAGCATTGAAGAATGTAAGTCGAGAATATTATCTCGGAAAGCAAAAATGGGTATGTTTGAAGGAATAGTGGTTCCATCAATGTTATATCGTTGTGAGGCGTGGGCTATGGATAGTTGTGTGCAGGAGGGTGGATGTGCTGGAAATGAGATGTTTGAGGACAATATGTGGTGTGAGATGGTTTGATCGCGTAAGTAATAATAGGGTAAGAGAGATGTGTGGTAATAAAAAGAGTGTGGTTGAGAGAGCAGAAGAGGGTGTTTTGAAATGGTTTGGTCACATGGAGAGAATAAGTGAGGAAAGATTGAACAAGAGGATATATGTGTCAGAGGTGGAGGGAATGAGAAGTGGGAGACCAAATTGGAGGTGGAAAGATGGAGTGAAAAAGATTTTGAGTGATCGGGGCCTGAACATGCAGGAGGGTGAAAGGCGGGCAAGGAATAGAGTGAACTAGAACGATGTGGTATACCGGGGTCGACGTGCTGTCAATGGATTGAACCAGGGCATGTGAAGCGTCTGGGGTAAACCATGGAAAGTTCTGTGGGGCCTGAATGTGGAAAGGGAGCTGTGGTTTCGGTGCATTATTACATGACAGCTAGAGACTGAGTGGGAACGAATGTGGCCTTTGTTGTCTTTTCCTAGCGCTACCTTGCGCACATTTGGGGGGAGGGGGTTGTTATTTCATGGGGAGGGGGTTGTTATTTCATGTGTGGCGGGGTGGCGATGGGAATGAATAAAGGCAGACAGTATCGTATATGTCTGTGTGTGTATATATATATATATGTATACGTTGAGATGTATGGGTACGTATATTTGCGTGTGTGGACGTGTATGTATATACATGTGTATGTGGGTGGGTTGGGCCATTCTTTCGTCTGTTTCCTTGCGCTACCTCGCTGACGTGGTAGACAGCGACAAAACAAAATATATATATATATATATATATATATATATATTATCCCTGTGGATAGGGGATTAAGAATACTTCCCACGTATTCCCTGCGTGTCGTAGAAGGCGACTAAAAGGGGAGGGAGCGGGGGGCTGGAAATCCTCCCCTCTTGTTTTTTTTTCTTCTAATTTTCCAAAAGAAGGAACAGAGTGAGGGCAGGTGAGGATATTCCAAAAAAGGTCCAGTCCTCAGTTCTTAATGCTACCTCGCTAACGTGGGAAATGGCGAATAGTTTAAAAGAAAAAAAAAATATATATATATATATATATATATAAAGAGAGTTTGTTACTCCATCACTACATCAAAGCCTTGGTCGTATTACAGAGTGATCGCCGACACTGTTTACCGCCAGTCAGAACAATAGTGGCACATATTTTTCCCAGCGCACTATATTACCTTACCCCAAAAATCCTGAACATAACAATGGATTATGTTAGGCCATAATTTCCAGCGTATTTACCATGTTGTAAATATGATGTGGTATCTCGTGTTCAAATATCTGTTGGTCAGTTAGTACAAAAAAAAATATATATAGACATGCTCTCTGGACGTAGGTAGACGCGCCTATGATGAATTATATATATATATATATATATATATATATATATATATATATATATATATATATATATATATATATATATATATATATTTTTTTTTTTTTCAACACCCGGACGAGGACGCTAGGTAGGGATGGGTTACCAGGGCGGTACCGACCGACGGTACAACGCGGGTACGGTAATGTGACTTGAGATGTGGCCCCCTACGTCTGGCAACCAATACTCGGATCGTACCGTCGTGCTCAAGAGTCGTATCGTCGTGCTCAAGGATCGTACCGTCGTGCTCAAGGGTCGTACCGTCGTGTTCAAGGATCACACCGTCGTGTTCAAGAATCATACCGTCGTGCTCAAGGGTCGTATCGTCGTGCTCAAGGATCGTACCGTCGTGTTCAAGGATCGTACCGTCGTGCTCAAGGGTCGTATCGTCGTGCTCAAGGATCGTACCGTCGTGTTCAAGGATCGTACCGTCGTGCTCAAGGATCGTACCGTCGTGTTCAAGGATCGTACCGTCGAGCTGCAGGATCGTACCGTCGTGTTCAAGGATCGTACCGTCGTGTTCAAGGATCGTACCGTCGTGCTCAAGGGTCGTATCGTCGTGCTCAAGGATCGTACCGTCGTGCACAAGGATCGTACCGTCGTGTTCAAGGATCGTACCGTCGTGTTCAAGGATCGTACCGTCGTGTTCAAGGGTCGTATCGTCGTGTTCAAGGATCGTACCGTCGTGCTCAAGGATCGTATCGTCGTGTTCAAGGATCGTATCGTCATGTTCAAGGATCGTACCGTCGTGTTGAAGGATCGTACCGTCGTGTTCAAGGATCGTATCGTCGTGTTCAAGGATCGTATCGTCGTGTTCAAGGATCGTACCGTCGTGTTCAAGGATCGTACCGTCGTGGTCAAGGATCGTGCCGTCGTGTTCAAGGATCGTACCGTCGTGTTCAAGGATCGTACCGTCGTGTTCAAGGATCGTACCGTCGTGTTCAAGGATCGTACCGTCGTGTTCAAGGATCGTACCGTCGTGTTCAAGGATCATACCGTCGAGCTGCAGGATCGTACCGTCGTGTTCAAGGATCGTACCGTCGTGGTCAAGGATCGCACCGTCGTGTTCAAGGATCGTATCATCGTGGTCAAGGATCGTACCGTCGTGTTCAAGGATCGTACCGTCGTGGTCAAGGATCGTACCGTCGTGTTCAAGGATCGTATCATCGTGGTCAAGGATCGTACCGTCGTGTTCAAGGATCGTACCGTCGTGGTCAAGGATCGTACCGTCGTGGTCAAGGATCGTACCGTCGTGTTCAAGGATCGTACCGTCGTGGTCAAGGATCGCACCGTCGTGTTCAAGGATCGTATCATCGTGGTCAAGGATCGTACCGTCGTGTTCAAGGATCGTACCGTCGTGGTCAAGGGTCGTACCGTCGTGTTCAAGAATCATACGACCGTGCCAAAGAAACTTAAAAGCGTCTGTAAATATAAGTTACCAGGATGCAGCTGTAACGTAAACATAAACATATGTCAACAATGAGGTTAAATTTATCATGTCGGACAACCTAATAGATTCATAGAAAATGACTGACCAGTGATGGTGTATGAGAGGGCTTGTGAACGTGTATATATCCATCTAGAAATATCCCTGAGTTGTATTTCATCATTTTTTATATCTTCGCCGTCTACCACGTTAGTTAGGTAGCGCCGGGAGAGACGGGAAAAAAAGTGACCTCATCCGCTGACATCCAGTGTGACACATTAATACGGGTCACACGGGTAAAAATATGTCATTATAACTAGTTGAATCACATTAAAGGTTATTTGGACATGTGTTTTAAGTACAGATCAGACCCTTCTGTCCTAGTGTGTACTGTCTACTCCTGTTGTCTACTTTCATTTGAAAAATACTTAGAAAGAAATGACCCAGTGATTGGGTTCGCCAGGCAAGAGTGTCGTACTTGTACAATTTGATCTCAGTGTAAACCTCCACCAGCACAAATATGTCTCATTTTCCCCGGTCGCTACACACACACAGTACGGCCTCTGCTCGTTACTTGGCGCAAACAAATATTGAATGGAAAACCCGCAAACAAACAATAGAATACAAAGAATGAAGAGAAAACACTTCATTTTTTTTTCCCCTGTCAGGATAAGACAAACATGGGAAACTCGTTCACGTCCGGGAAAAATTTGAATTTCCCGCGCTGTCCAAACCCAGGCGGGCAAACACACACTGTTTTCACCAGGCCAACCAGCCACTCAGCACGGGGGGGAAAAGAGCAAAAGAAAACGGAGGAAAAAATTAAGCAAACATCGTATTTTATTATTAGTCATGAAATTATACTTATTACTTTCATTTATATAAATTATGATGAATATTTACAGGTGAACGAATGATTTATATGACCATTTACATATGGGTTGTTCCGTTTTACGTAAACCTTTTAA
This sequence comes from Panulirus ornatus, assembly GCF_036320965.1. Classification (NCBI taxonomy): domain Eukaryota; kingdom Metazoa; phylum Arthropoda; class Malacostraca; order Decapoda; family Palinuridae; genus Panulirus; species Panulirus ornatus. The sequence goes on along the minus strand of NC_092267.1, from coordinate 13,072,305 downwards.
ATGGTTTTCGTTGAATAATTCGGGACGCTAAATATTCTTGTACATAAATATGAAGTGATCATGACTTGCTTGTGGATAATAAGTGATCCTTGAACACGACGGTACGACCATAAGAGCCAGACGACTTGAACAACAACATCACTAAAACCCTCGTTAATAACTGTCATCAATAACCTGAAAACATATTATCATAACAACCCATCAGTCACTACCACTCACAACCCACAATCATAACCACACCATATAAACGCACACATCTTGCTCTCTCTCTCTCTACTCTACAGCTATTACTCCCGTGTCTGCCAACGAAACCTGGGTGCGGGGGTGAGTCCCCGCCTCTAGCTGCAACACGTCTCCTGTGTGTGTGTGTGTGTGTGTGTGTTGGCAACCCAGGCGCGGGTTCCCTACACTGGTAAGGTGTCTACCTCCACACGTGTTCGTCTTCCCCCAACACCGACCACCTGACCCCTGCTTAAATGGCAGGTTTTACCAGTGTGATCTTGCTCCCCATCTTCCTTCCTCCATCTCTGTAATCTTCCTCCTTGTGACCTACTTCACCATGGCCCTTAATGTGGCCACTCACTCTCCTTACTGGAATATATATATATATATATATATATATATATATATATATATATATATATATATATATATATATATATATATATATATATATATTTTTTTTTTTTTTTTTTTTTTTTTTATAGTTTGTCGCTGTCTCCCGCGTTTGCGAGGTAGCGCAAGGAAACAGACGAAAGAAATGGCCCAACCCCCCCCCCCCATACACATGTACATACACACGTCCACACACGCAAATATACATACCTACACAGCTTTCCATGGTTTACCCCAGACGCTTCACATGCCCTGATTCAATCCACTGACAGCACGTCAACCCCTGTATACCACATGGCTCCAATTCACTCTATTCCTTGCCCTCCTTTCACCCTCCTGCATGTTCAGGCCCCGATCACACAAAATCTTTTTCACTCCATCTTTCCACCTCCAATTTGGTCTCCCTCTTCTCCTCGTTCCCTCCACCTCCGACACATATATCCTCTTGGTCAATCTTTCCTCACTCATTCTCTCCATGTGCCCAAACCATTTCAAAACACCCTCCTCTGCTCTCTCAACCACGCTCTTTTTATTTCCACACATCTCTCTCACCCTTACGTTACTTACTCGATCAAACCACCTCACACCACACATTGTCCTCAAACATCTCATTTCCAGCACATCCATCCTCCTGCGCACATCTCTATCCATAGCCCACGCCTCGCAACCATACAACATTGTTGGAACCACTATTCCTTCAAACATACCCATTTTTGCTTTCCGAGATAATGTTCTCGACTTCCACACATTTTTCAAGGCTCCCAAAATTTTCGCCCCCTCCCCCACCCTATGATCCACTTCCGCTTCCATGGTTCCATCCGCTGACAGATCCACTCCCAGATATCTAAAACACTTCACTTCCTCCAGTTTTTCTCCATTCAAACTCACCTCCCAATTGACTTGACCCTCACCCCTACTGTACCTAATAACCTTGCTCTTATTCCCATTTACTCTTAACTTTCTTCTTCCACACACTTTACCAAACTCAGTCACCAGCTTCTGCAGTTTCTCACATGAATCAGCCACCAGTGCTGTATCATCAGCGAACAACAACTGACTCACTTCCCAAGCTCTCTCATCCCCAACAGACTTCATACTTGCCCCTCTTTCCAGGACTCTTGCATTTACCTCCCTAACAACCCCATCCATAAACAAATTAAACAACCATGGAGACATCACACACCCCTGCCGCAAACCTACGTTCACTGAGAACCAATCACTTTCCTCTCTTCCTACACGTACACATGCCTTACATCCTCGATAAAAACTTTTCACTGCTTCTAACAACTTGCCTCCCACACCATATATTCTTAATACCTTCCACAGAGCATCTCTATCAACTCTATCATATGCCTTCTCCAGATCCATAAATGCTACATACAAATCCATTTGCTTTTCTAAGTATTTCTCACATACATTCTTCAAAGCAAACACCTGATCCACACATCCTCTACCACTTCTGAAACCGCACTGCTCTTCCCCAATCTGATGCTCTGTACATGCCTTCACCCTCTCAATCAATACCCTCCCATATAATTTACCAGGAATACTCAACAAACTTATACCTCTGTAATTTGAGCACTCACTCTTATCCCCTTTGCCTTTGTACAATGGCACTATGCACGCATTCCGCCAATCCTCAGGCACCTCACCATGAGTCATACATACATTAAATAACCTTACCAACCAGTCAACAATACAGTCACCCCCTTTTTTAATAAATTCCACTGCAATACCATCCAAACCTGCTGCCTTGCCGGCTTTCATCTTCCGCAAAGCTTTTACTACCTCTTCTCTGTTTACCAAATCATTTTCCCTAACCCTCTCACTTTGCACACCACCTCGACCAAAACACCCTATATCTGCCACTCTGTCATCAGACACATTCAACAAACCTTCAAAATACTCATTCCATCTCCTTCTCACATCACCGCTACTTGTTATCACCTCCCCATTTACGCCCTTCACTGAAGTTCCCATTTGCTCCCTTGTCTTACGCACCCTATTTACCTCCTTCCAGAACATCTTTTTATTCTCCCTAAAATTTACTGATAGTCTCTCACCCCAACTCTCATTTGCCCTTTTTTTCACCTCTTGCACCTTTCTCTTGACCTCCTGTCTCTTTCTTTTATACTTCTCCCACTCAATTGCATTTTTTCCCTGCAAAAATCGTCCAAATGCCTCTCTCTTCTCTTTCACTAATACTCTTACTTCTTCATCCCACCACTCACTACCCTTTCTAAACAGCCCACCTCCCACTCTTCTCATGCCACAAGCATCTTTTGCGCAATCCATCACTGATTCCCTAAATACATCCCATTCCTCCCCCACTCCCCTTACTTCCATTGTTCTCACCTTTTTCCATTCTGTACACAGTCTCTCCTGGTACTTCCCCACACAGGTCTCCTTCCCAAGCTCACTTACTCTCACCACCTTCTTCACCCCAACATTCACTCCTCCTCGAAGGCTCAGAGTGGGGTGCCTAAATGTGTGTGGATGTAACCAAGATGTGAAAAAAGGAGAGATAGGTAGTATGTTTGAGGAAAGGAACCTGGATGTTTTGGCTCTGAGTGAAACGAAGCTCAAGGGTAAAGGGGAAGAGTGGTTTGGAAATGTCTGGGGAGTGAAGTCAGGGGTTAGTGAGAGGACAAGAGCAAGGGAAGGAGTAGCAATACTCCTGAAACAGGAGTTGTGGGAGTATGTGATAGAATGTAAGAAAGTAAATTCTCGATTAATATGGGTAAAATTGAAAGTTGATGGAGAGAGGTGGGTGATTATTGGTGCATATGCACCTGGGCATGAGAAGAAAGATCATGAGAGGCAAGTGTTTTGGGAGCAGCTGAATGAGTGTGTTAGCGGTTTTGATGCACGAGACCGGGTTATAGTGATGGGTGATTTGAATGCAAAGGTGAGTAATGTGGCAGTTGAGGGAATAATGGGTATGCATGGGGTGTTCAGTGTTGTAAATGGAAATGGTGAAGAGCTTGTAGATTTATGTGCTGAAAAAGGACTGATGATTGGGAATACCTGGTTTAAAAAGCGAGATATACATAAGTATACTTATGTAAGTAGGAGAGATGGCCAGAGAGCGTTATTGGATTACGTGTTAATTGACAGGCGTGCGAAAGAGAGACTTTTGGATGTTAATGTGCTGAGAGGTGCAACTGGAGGGATGTCTGATCATTATCTTGTGGAGGCTAAGGTGAAGATTAGTATGGGTTTTCAGAAAATATATATATATATATATATATAATCATACTATTCGCTATTTCCCGCGTTAGCGAGGTAGCGTTAAGAACAACGGACTGGGCCTTTGAGGGAATATCCTCACCTGGCCCCCTTCTCTGTTCCTTCTTTTGGAAAATTAATAATGAGAGGCGGGGATTTCTAATTACTGATAGATACAGTGGTATTACTATAAGCTGCATAATTATCAGTATATTCTATAAGCATTACGATATCCTTCACCACTATAAACATTTCCTGTGCTATAAACACACACACACACACACACACACACACACACTCCTCGCCTGAAAACGCACTTTTCCCCAACAATAAATTACAGCTGGTAGCCTTGAGGGAGGAAAAAATGCCATAATTTTTGTTTCTGTACAAACGAGAGAGTAATTTTTCCCTCGCAACTCCCGGGTTCTTAAGCTTAAGCCGGGCGGCCCGGCACCGTCTGAATCCCTCGTTCCTTTAAGATATTTTTTTCTTTCTTTTAGTCTTCCTCGCTTACTGTGGGGGAGGGGGGAAATGGCGTATTTCCAAGAACCTGATGATATTTTTCTTCTTTTGGTTAAGGTTTGTGGAAAACAACAACAAGATGGTGAATGATGATGGTGGTGTAAACATCTCAAACGATAACTTATGCTGGTGTAACGGTACAACGGTGTACGTGATGCCAGGTGTACGACGGTACGACCACCTGGCGCCACGGATCTACTCTAGGGTATGATAACTTGACCTTTGGGGTCAGGTCAGAAGCACCGCCAGGTTTAAAGAATTAATAATGATTTTGAACAAGGAAAAAATATCTTAAAATACATATAACGTGTGTGTACCCCCACGTAGGCTACGGTACATTAATGTTTCCTCACAACGTCTGCCACAAACTCTCTGGTAATTACGTTTATTCCAATATAAACATCAATTTATATTTACAGTTATGTGTATAAAAGACTTTATCACGTAACTCCCGGTAAAAAAAAATATATAAATATATAAATACTAATTCCTCCCTAACCTCTCACTATACGGGTTAATTCCCTCCTTCATTCCTACGTAAATAAAAAAAAGGCAAAATTACATTTGATAAGTAATCCTTAAGGGTATTTAAGGCCGGGGGGGGGGAACCCTCCACCTGCCCATTCCCTTATCGCAGTGGTCGTTATAAGCCGGGGTGGGGCAGGGGTGGGGGTGGGGGCGGGGTGGGGCGGGGCAGGGTGCGGTGGGGTGGGGCAGGGGTGGGTGTTGGGGGGGTGGGGGTAGGGGGGGTGGGGTAGGGCGCCATCTTGCCTTATCTCGCAAGTTTCCCCCCGGGCTGGCGGCCGCCCTCCCCCCCCTCCCCCACCACGCAACGCACGGGTCAACTATAAACATTACAAAATAAATATTACAAAATAACACGATAAAAAAAAAATAATTAGAGTCGAGGAAAAGTAAAATAAATAGAGAATACGTTAAGCAATAATCACCACACATGAAGACACGTCCAGCTATATATAAAAAAATATAGGAAAAAAGTGGACCAGCAGGTATGACCAACGTATACATAAATAAATATTGACGTATACATATTGAACTCTACTTGTATACTTATATACATACCTATGTATACAGGGGTGGGTGGATGTGTACCAGCAGCCACTACACTGCGGAAGTGGACGAAAATTCCACA